>NC_079202.1:31368701-31594110 GCF_026745355.1 Beta vulgaris subsp. vulgaris | reverse complement strand
AGGAGAAAGTCTTGCTGTGTAGATAGTAGGTACTGTCTGCATCCGCTATCGACCTTCTTAATGTTGTCCCAGTTTATCGTTTATTTTAGGATGATGGACAAGTAATAGGTTCCCTACTATAGTTCTTTTATAATCTGTAGATTTTAGTAGTCGTGTTGCGTAAAGGATTTTGGTTATTTCATGCTAAGTGCTTGATATTTGTCCACTTCTTGGAAACCATGATATGTTCCAATACAAATGTGGCAGACTTGTTTCTTGCATGAGGATATTGTACATTATTTATATTAGGTTGAGGTTGGGTGATGGGATGGAATTGATTATAGGTTGTCTGCTTCTTTTTCTAGTTCTTGGACAGGGTAAAAAGAGGCATTAGTTGGAAATGGGAAATGATTTTGAGATTTGATTATAGGTTTTCTGCTTCTTTTTCTAGTTATTGGACAGGGTAAAAAGAGGCATTAGTTGGGAAATGGGAAATGATTTTGAGATTACTCAATAACTAAAATTAGGACTAAATACTCTACCCCCACTCACTACCTTTTGCTAGTTGGGACTGGGAGTATTTAGATAACCTGTAATATTTGTGCCATGCAGTCGTAGGGTTCCCTGCTTTGGGCTATAATTGGTATAGTATGGTTGAAAAGAATAGGGGTTCCACAGGCATATATCTTCTGAAGTTTGAGGTGTGGGTGGCACAAGCATTACCTAATTGGGTTGTTCTTTTCTAACATGAATTATCCTATTTATTTTCTCTTTGGAAGGGAGGGAAATTGTTTTAACTTTAGCTATGACCACTTCTCTTTGTTAAGTAAAATTATCCTCAATACTCAATGAGATGCTATGGACTTATTTTCTTTGTATAGAGTTTCCATATGCCTACTCATTTCTTTTTCTTGGGGTTTTCTTTTCTTTGTAATATAAAGAAAAAGCTGTTAGTATGTTTCTAGTATAAATTTCTGATCAGTATTCAGTAGCATGTGGAAAGGTAGGTGTTACAGTGGGAACTGGGAAGTGGTTGAGTTTTTTATATTTCAGTTCCAAACCCCTAATGTGAGAGGTAATTACCACCTTGGAGACTGACGTGCCTTGATAAAACTTGTATAAAGGATATGATTAACCATTTTGGAGCTGTATCATTCTCAATCTTTGCATATCGTGGAAATTACGCTGTTTGTGATTCACATTTTATGTGGATGACATTGATTTGAACATATTTTTACTGTAAAGTATAAACTACTACTTGAACCCAATCTATCAGATTTGATCTCAATTGTTGATGTTCGCATCTTGAAACCGACTGAAGGCAAGGTTGTTGCTTTACACATTTAGCCTTCAATTCAAACTTTCGCAATAATTTCATCGTAGTGAGTATTATTTTCTCATGTTTTTTTTGGGTACTTGCAAACCGAAACCAGTGAACGTGTAACTACCCAATGTCATCCCTATCAAATATGAAATATTGCCAAGGATTGTGAAATATTTATATGTCGAAGTACTCTTTGGCAATGACTATTGAGTTCATTTGCTCGTTGCAATTGCTAACAATTGATTCCGTCATTTTATGAATAAATGTCTAGCCAAGCTATACTAGATAGATAGGATGATCTGCTAGGAACCACTTAGATACTAATGGACTTCAATGTAGCTGGACAGTGGACACTGTCCTATGTTTCTGAGGACCAGAGTGGAGCTCGCATATGGTACCCTGATATCTAGGTTCTACATAACAAGAGCCTAGGTTTGTGTTGGGAAATAAGAAATCTTGTTATGGCATTATGCAACTTATTTTTTTTTCCTCTTTTTTGTTGCATATGAAGGAGTGCCATATGAGTATAGAATAGTGATCTTACCAGAATTGTTTTCTGGGTACTCAAATCTTAATGCCTCATTTCTGTTTCTTGGAGACGTAAAGAAGTACTGGAAGTTAATTGGAAGTCAAAAGAGGACTACGCTGTATTGGTTTAGATGATGCTGTATTGATGTAGCATTGAGATAGAGAAAAGTTAACACAAATGTCATTAACTTTGTCAAAATTGAAGCACCTTGGTTGACGTTTTTGGTTGCATAATACTTCCTCCATCCTCAAGTAAACTTCCTATATCCCTTTTTGGGCACTTCAATAAACTTCTTATGATTAAAAATGGAAATTTTACTCATCCAACCCATGTCATGTGAACTCTTTACTAACTTTGTCCCCGTCTCACATGCTCTTTTTTTGTGTCCCATGTGACATTGGTGACCTAGTAAATCTTTTTCTAACACTTTATTTGTTTTTATTTTACATTATTTACCAAAATGCCCACATTCTTTGCTACGCATCATTATAACGCATGCCCAAGCTTAACGTGAAGTTTATATAAAGATGGAGGGAGTAGTAATTCTAAGTGTTAGTCAGGAGTCTGCTAATTAATGGTTATGGTTTATGTATGTCCCTTCTCAAGCACCTTGAACAAAATCTTGAAACAATAGTTTGGCACAAGGCAATGTATATATTACATTTATTGTAAGAATTGTTGAGGGCGAGTTAGGTTGGTATAATACCAGAAACAAAATATGAGTCAAGCTTTTAACCACTTCTTTTTTATTGCCTAATTCTCCCTTGCTCTTGCATTGGCTTGTGAATTTGCATTTGATTTTCGATAATGGTTTTTTTGGGAGCCAATGATGATTTCCGGCTAAGAAAAAAATTGCAAATGCAGTCTCGATAGGGGTATTGGTTGCTATGTCGTAGAAGCGGTTTGTAGCCGTGATTTTATTTTTAAAAATTCACATTTAGGGATTTCAACCTCTTTTTTGCATTTTTTTCATCTAATAATTCTTGTTTCAACATAGTATGCCTAAACCTATCATATGATTGGGTTATATATTTGATAAATGAATAATTACTTCAACAAATGAATACCCCATCCTTTTATCAATACAAATAGACACAACTTACATTACCAACTTGGAAAGCACACGTCAGACTCTTCTCCCTTCTTTGGTGTTTGCATGTTATATTTTTGCTGCATTATATATTTCGCCTTTTATTTTCTTGGCCAATTATCACAAGGTCCCAACATTGGAAGGTTTCATGAAAGACAATGCCTTAGTATAATTAGTTTGTTGATCCGTGTATTGCACATTGCACATTGCACATTGCTTGGATGGATGTAAATCCTTTTAATGGGTAACAGTGACAAACGAGAGCAAAATAATGGTCAGGAAGGTTATTGTTGAGGCATTAAAGGTGAACAGAAAGTGATAATGCATGTGTCATCATATTGTAATTCAAAATCTGTACTTTTTGTTTATTTTATTTTCCTGAAGAAAAAAAGAACTTACTGGAGAGAGACAAGTGTCCTTAGAATTCGTTGTTTTTTTTAATAAAAAAATAGTAGTATAAATGTAGGCCATTCTTTGCAATTTTCCAGGCCATGTCAGTCATACCTTGGGGTGACCAGTTGATCAATTAACAATGTCCAGTCATCTTACATGTGTGATTTTGGCTCCAATTTTGCTGTTAAGATGTTGGATTTATGTATCCAGCAAAGATACCCCCATTGTAGCCAGCCAGTAAAAGTCCTTTAACTATCTCTTGAAGTTTTTTTTTTATTATTACTATTTTCTTTTAATCCAGGTTTGGTTGAGACTGACCCTAGGGTGCGCTTGCTGGTTTTGCGGAGGTGGTTCACATGGAACCAGAGAAGGCAGACTGGTGAGTCATACATTTTTGATAAAACAATTATGAATAGTTTGGAGAAGTACCTGTTCTGAAATTTTGCTCACAGTTCAGGTAGCTTGCTCTGTATATTGTATCATGAAACTAAATAGTGTAAAATTTAGAAAGATGCATTAAAGAAATATTGATAAGTGTGAGGGTAGTTTTTTTTTTCCGGAGTAAAGTGAATGATCATACTGATTACTGAGATAACCAGAATGGAAAGTGGTGAATTTATTTGGAACATTAAAGGGATTATGCTGGACTTATTTTGGCTGACAACTTGGGTGCCAATGTATATGTTATATAGTCAGAAATCTCTTCGCAAAATGTTAATTAGTTCAGGCTGGCATGTCCACTTGTTGATCACTTTTTCATGTTAGAGATAACTAAGGAGTGTGTCATGGTTTACCTATAAAGGTAAGTTCTTGACCAATATTACATTATCATTTGACTTTTGATCACGTTTTTAGGGGCTTTAAGGCATTAAAGCAAACAGTGAAGCTTTATTATCGGTTGGGAAAGTATAAGGAGATGATGGAAGCGTACAGGGAGATGTTGACGTACATTAGATCAGCTGTGACAAGAAATTATAGTGAGAAGTGTATAAACAACATTATGGATTTTGTTTCTGGGTCTGCCAGCCACAATTTTGATCTCCTGCAAGAATTCTACCAAACAACTCTGCGGGCTCTTGAAGAGGCTAAAAATGAGGTTAGGAGTAAATATTAGAAGGGTTCTCTTTTGTAGGCATTTTTCTTTGGAATCTTAATGTCTTGCTTTTTCATCTTGCAGAGACTATGGTTTAAAACTAATCTGAAGCTTTGCAAAATCTGGTTTGACATGGGTGAATATGGACGGATGAACAAGGTTTCATGAACTATATGCATTCCTTTACGAAATAGCAACAATTGGAATTTGCGATTATATTTCCTTGTTTAAATTTGACAGATATTAAAGGAACTTCACAAATCATGTCAAAAAGAAGATGGTACAGATGACCAGAAGAAAGGAACACAACTATTGGAGGTCTATGCAATTGAAATTCAAATGTATACTGAGACCAAGAACAATAAGAAACTCAAGGTGGTGGCTCATACAGCAGGACTTAGATGATATTGTTTGTTATCTTATTTGTATAATCTGTTTATTTAGAACAAGTTTTATTGATAAAAGCTTGAAGATTTTATGGAAGAGTATTTCTCTTCAATATTCATCATAACTAGAAAATGTGGAGAAAATGAATGGCCTGGAAATGAGAGCTTCGAGAGGGAATGAACAGGCTTTAATGCTTGATTAATTTCGTTGAGTCTTGTTTTTTAATATAGTAATGCTAATTGAAGTCTTACATTTTAAAAGCAATAATGTTACTTGCAGATTCTCTACTCTACACGTGGTTGTTCCATGTTACCTTCAGATCACCTTGATCTAATTTTCTAGCTTGTGGCATTCTGGTGATTGAATATTTGTTTGTGTACAGTTTGCTTTATAGAGTTAAATTTAATGCAATCCTTGTGAAGTGTAAAAGTACTTTAGATACTAGTATATCTCTAATAAAACCTGTATTGTTATGTGCTTTGACTTCCAATGTACTAGTTATTCCCAGTTCTTACATATAGTCGATTTTCTCTCTGTGATGGTGGTTTTATGGTCACTTTAGATCTGTTTCTGCATGTTAGTCTCATGGATCAATGTGGGTTTCATTTCAGCAACTATACCAGAAGGCACTCACGGTTAAGTCAGCAATTCCACATCCAAGAATAATGGGAATCATTCATGAATGTGGAGGTAAAATGCACATGGCAGAGCGTCAGTGGGCAGAAGCGGCCACTGATTTTTTTGAAGCATTCAAGAATTATGATGAAGCGGGAAACCAACGACGTATCCAATGTCTGAAGTATGTAGTAAAGCATATTTTTCTTTTATGAATGGATTTTGGAAGTGAATCTGTAGATTTTGTCCGTACTGTTTATTGTTCTTAATAGAAGCCTTTGTCACTTATACTCTCTATGCCAACAATAGATTTGACCCTTAAAGATCAGAGTACAGCATTGTACTTATACATCTCATGGCAAATAACAATTTCCTAACAAGTAACCCACAAACATATCCTTCTCTCTAACCAGTGCCTCCTGTAGTAATATTAGTAGAGCATTGGTCCAACATAGAGCTTTGGGCTATTGTTTATATCTTTGTCTTATTATTTATATTGAATCAGTTTCTCTTCCTTGTCTGAAAGAATTGCGTCACTTCTAAATGCTATGATTTCTGAAAAAAAGCGTTTTGGAGGAATTTCTATTCTTAATTTTACATGGAAAATGGATTAGAGAATTAATAGTGGTTGAGTTTTCAGTTTTTCACCTTCCCTTGGGTAAGGAGGTCCAATTCTTGTCAACTCCATGGTTGGTGACTTGGTGTTACCTTTTGTATTGTGTCTAGTCTTCAGCCTTTGGGTTCAGCCTGCTAATTTTAAGATAAGAGAGAGATTGAATTTTTTTCTAAGGAATGGATTATTAGTAAGTGATACATGAAGAACTTGGCTGCTGGTACAATGCAATTAGGATAGAGATGATGATATATTCCTTTTTGCCTCACAATCACCTTTTCCCTTATTGGCAGATACTTGGTTCTTGCAAACATTTAATGGAATCTGAGGTGAATCCGTTTGATGGACAAGAGGCAAAGCCGTATGCTCTTGATCTCTTATCTTTTCCCTGTCTGGCTGTGATATCTGAGCTGCCTGATATGTGCTTACTTAAATATTATTGCAGTTACAAAAATGATCCTGAAATTTTGGCGATGACAAATTTGATAGCAGCTTATCAGCGAAATGAGATTCTGGATTTGAGAAGATCTTGAAGGTTTTGGTTATATATATGCTGCGACTTTCTATTTTTTTAGAAGATGCATGTTCCTTTTTCTAGAAGAATATTTTACTTTCAGAACTTTTAGAAGAATTTTGTACCTTTTCGTTTTGATTTTCTTACAGATGACTGCTTAATGTTACAGAGTAACAGGAGAACAATTATGGATGATCCCTTCATCAGGAATTACATTGAAGACCTATTGAAAAATATTAGGACACAAGTTTTGCTCAAGCTAATCAAGCCTTACACAAGAATCAGGATACCTTTCATATCCAAGGTAAAATTGTGTAAAAAATTTATTTATTTGTTGTACTTCAAAAAAAATATGATTGTCATTTCCTCTTGTATATGATATTACTATGCCTCTATAGCTATATCTGTGATGATCTGTTAAATGTCTTTAGAGATGCTGGAAGGTGGGGGGAGCTTCTTTTCTTTGGCTTGTCCTTTGTTGAAGTTTTAGGTTGTATCATTTTTTTTTGGTTATCAATAATAACTTCGAGTTGCCCAAAAAAAAATGTCTTTAGTTGCTAGAAAATATGTTGAAGTTTGATAAAGCTATCTTGTATGGAATTGTTTTCCGGTTACTGTTAGTTATCCAAGCTAATTTATAGTTTATTGGGGTGGTGCTATAATTTTCGGCATCTGTGGGGATGCAAAGTGAAGTTATTACTTGAGATGTTTTGAGATATAATTTCAAGTTTGAACTTAATGCGCAAGGACGGGAATTTCTCGTCATATTTTGTTTTTGCAATATTTTTATGTGGATAGTTGCACCGGAGTGGTATTGTGACTGGTGAGGGCCTAAAATTCTATAGTTTATCTATTGTTTGTTCTTAAGAAGTGTCAGTAACTGCAAGTGATCTTTACACTCACAATCCACAGAGCTGATATCCACACTTTTCTGCAAGAGGAGCTTTAAACATGTGCTCTTACAGTCAACTTCTGGAGTCTAAAACTCGGCTCCCATCAATACCCAATATGTCATATTGCATTGCTCAACTTTAATTAGAATTTTCATTCCCATCGATACACCTGAAAGAATGTGCAATCCTTAGGAATGAGTTTCATACAGGTGGAAGTTATGGTAACCTTGGCTGCCGTGAAGAAAGTCCATTACATGTCCTAGATTTGTTGAACAGGCACGGAATGTGGGAAGTAATACCATGTTATTTATATGTTTATTTAAAATGTAGAAGTGTCAAGTGTTACATTGGGTCGTCAAATCACCTCCTTGCCTTGCCTTCCAAAATTCACATTGGTAATTGTCACTCCACCTTTTTCAATTTCCTTGGATTTGGACGTCTTGGGTGAGGGAAGCGTTACAGGTTCCAAGAAAGAGAAGAGGTGGATGGCCTTTTAGGGTGCTGGAGGTAGTGGAGGTTTAGAGCAGATATCTGTAGTGGTCAGGGAAGTACAGGGTAAAGGTTGCTGTGGTGATGTCGGAAGATTGTGGAACAGAGGTAAGAGGGTCAATGGTGACCGCAAATGTAATAATAGGTTCTGGGAAGAGATTGATAAATGTCATCAGTGATGGAGGGGTGTGTCCTGGGTACGCTTAAGAAATAGGAACTGTATATCAATTATTAGTTGTTAACTTGTCGGATAGATAATAAGATGGTTCTTATAGTAAGAATTCTTTTGACATTTTATCTGAAGGCGTTAAAAATAATATGCGCTTACTATGTCTAAGTTGCTGCATTTCCTTTCTTTCTGCGTTAGACCTTATAGGTTAATACTTTCTTTTCTCATGTTTATTGCCTTAGGAGCTTAATGTCCCGGAAGCAGATGTTGAGCAGTTGTTAGTGTCACTTATTTTGGACAACCGAGTTCAAGGACACATTGACCAAGTGAATAGACTATTGGCGAGACCGTGACGGTATACATTTGTTTTTGTTTTTAAAAATCCATTTGTGTATATCCTAACTTGCAATTGTCACGATACTTGTGTTTTGCAGATCCAAGGGAATGAAGAAGTATACAGCTATCGAAAAGTGGAACACACAGCTCAAGTCATTATATCAAACGGTTAACAACAGAGTTGGTTGAAAGGTCTATATATGGGTTTGCTTGTTTTTGATTTTTGTGGTTGCACCCTTTACTGGAACGGGACATAGTTGGACAAATGGAATGAAGAGCTGAAGTAGTATCGACAACGGCAGTGTTTTGCAAATAATTTTTTTAACCCCCCTTGTTACTGTTCCCTTAAGTTACATGTAAATTGAAGCCTTTTCTGAGATGCATCGCCAGTAGTTTAAAACGTCCTTTACATTGCCTTTTTCGCCTTGATGGTAAATCTGTGGAAAGTGGTCCGATTGAGCATTTGGTTGCATATTCTGGAATTGTAGGTGGTTTTGGTGCCCATTAAGGAGCAGTTTTGCTTTTTGAGGAAAAGAACCTTTAGTATCAGTTAATTTGTTGAAGTGCATGGAGGGCCTTTGTATTTTACCGTGTATACCTGTCGAAAGAGTCGTGGTGCTTGAAAATGGAAGTCGTGTTGCCCAATAGCTTGAAAAACCGGGTGCATTGTCTAGACTGATACTTGTCAATAGCATTGCATTATTTGGTTGTTTTTGCCCATGACTCATGCGAAGCACACGACAAAATGACAGTAAAATAAATATGGGGATAGATGGGGAGGAAAGATTATGAGGCTCAAATCGCAAATTCCTTATGTAGGCTTTTGCGTTTAGATATTCTAGGTTAAGTGTAAAGCCAAGAAAAGAACATTCGCATACCATTTTTTGGCCATGAGTATATGAGATTGATAAACATATTTTCTTTGTAACAAAATTGATGTTACACTTTCTAAATAGAATGTAACAAAATATATGTTATATTTTCTTTTTTGGCAACAATCTCTCTATCTCTCTCCTATCACATGGTTTTTTTTTCTTACTATCTTTCTCTTCAAAAAAAGAAATTGCCTAAAAGTGTTTTTGAAAGTGTAACATCTATTTTGTTATGAAAGAACTATGAAGTAGATAAAATAAAACAAAATGATGTGACCATGAACAAAATGCGATTTTCGACGCATGTAATATCTAAGAATTTTAATGTCTCCAATTCATTACTAAAATAAAGTGTCTTATTAATTGTCATGACAATTGCAAAAGTGCAACTTAATCTGGTTTAAGCTATAGGATGAAACTGAGAGTGACACTACCTTCTTATGATATGATCATTAACATCTACTTCTTGCACAAGTACATGACATGTAACATGATATCTCGTCTTTTCAGAATTCAGATTGACGTGCAAGCTTGATTTCCCCTATCTCGTACATTCCCCTATTTGGGGGCGTCTAATTCATTTGCCAGCCAAGGCGACAGTTGGTAGAGATCAATCTAAGAAGGTAGCCGTGACTCACACTAAAAATAAATAGTGCTATATGAGATTGCAAAAGATGGACAATGAAGGTTGCACATTAAATCAAATAGTACAATCACTTTAAAGAGTACATGAACCGGAATAAAACAAATTTTCAGAAGTACTATCTCAATTTCTAGTGATCACTGCTAAAGTGCTAACAAGCCTTCAAAACAAAGATGAAATTTATAGCCGCGTCTACCACTACCAATCATTAGGCAGAAAGTTTTTGACACAGCAAGGTCTTCAGATAATATCTAATACCCCATTAGGCAAGCTTCATTACATGATAAAATCTTCAATCACTAACTTCGAAAAATCCTGCAAACGAGCAGACTCTGATAACAGCAAACCTGTATAAAAACATCACAATAAGCTGCTATATAAGACTGAGGTCTCTGCCCTCTTGCAGGAAAACCTGGACCTGCACACCTTGAAAAACTACGTAAGATTAACTGGAAAAAGTAGAACATTCAATACTTCCCACAAAATCATCAAGAAAAACCTACTAATGGCAATGGATTTAGGGGCAGAGCCGGAAAAAATTATTTTCTTCCCCACATTGCATATGAACAAAATCGTCATTCAGGATTGATGCATGCAACTAACAGGACACTGAAGAAGAAAGGCTAAAAGCTAATGCTAACCAGATATAACATATAACTAGTGGTCTCTGAAACCATGTATCAGCAAGGTAAACAGAAAAGAGAAAGGATCAAGCCAGTTTGAATTAATCAATGCACCTATCCAGAATTCATCAAGTTCTTGTTCGCCAATTCCCAAAAGTCATGATAAGAACATCAAGATAATCCACAAACTAATGAAGAGTCTAAATAAGGAAGGCATGAGTCAACTTTATGCCCTCTTCTAGAAAAAATTTGGATGATGAGTTGTCCATGTCAACTCTCTGACATTTATAACCTTCTAATTAACTCCTGCCCCTATTATTTATAATCTGTATTCTCTTTCACAAAAAATCATTTCTCCTCTTCCGTGTTTGTAACTAATACATTGTTAATGAACCACGTTAAAACTCGATGTGTTCTTTAATTATTATTGTATTAGTCATAACTCATAACACTTCATTTTTGGACCAAAACATGGAAAAGTTTCACAAAGTAGACGAGTCAGAAGCTTGTATGCGAGTTCGCAAGTGAGTAACATAGACTGTCAGAACGAGAGATGAACAAGCTCTACATATGACAATTGTCAAACCAAGACCGATAATGGCCATCAGATCTAATGCAAAGATTCATTCATTGAGCACCAAAAGTTTTGCTTATTAGGTTTGCAACAGGCTGACATGATTATTGGCCCAAGTCATAAAATTCCGGAGCACCTGGCATAGCTCATAGCTTTAAGCAGTGATAGATTAAAATACTCTATGAAGGCAAATGTTAGGTAGCTTAACATCAACTGACGCTACAACATTGTCACCCTGATTCAATGAATTAGAAGAGTTGTGAAGGTGAGAAGACATTAAAGCAAATTCCTAATCACATTTATTCTTATCCTACAAGGTTTTAGCCAAATGCTTAACTCATACTTCATATACCTGCCAAACGAGCATATATATCCCCCCCAAATCATAAACTTATTCAAAAATTAAGTTAGCCATGTTTTCTTGCTTCGTTCATAATTGCTCGTTTTATTCTGTACTCTTCTTCGAACTTTTAGCAAAAAAAGTGTTAGTAAATTTAAGAAGATTTTAAAGCATACGAAAAATACAATGCTGCAGCTATTTTGATGTTCATTTACAAAAAAATTCATATTTATCAGTGAACATTTTTTCAAATTCATTTAACTTAAAAAATCAATTTTTTTTCTAAAAAACATGCACACACAAGGTGGTCTCTCAAATCATAAGTTTTCTGCGTCATATCTGGGCCAGGAACCTGGCCAGGCCCAGCCTGCTGTCAGCTCTACCAACTAATGGCTTGGACAGGGAATATGATTATATGACCATGCATAAGTTAAAGATGGGTACACTAAGAGATGGAAGTTCCTGCTTTATTTTCAATTTTAAAGACATCTTTTCTTTACCATTTCAAAAGTTGGAAAAAGATTCTACTTAAATCATTAAGCAATGAACCTGTACTCCACCTGCACAGTGGAAAATGGGTGGTAAGCTATAATCTTCTATTGGGCTGTTTAAAAAGGGTAAGGTAAGCTATCCCTAATCCTAGGAAAGAACATACTTTTATCATACAAATGTGGAATAATGCATACCAGAAGTAGTGAATAAAGCCTGCTTGTGCACTTCATCCAGTTACTGCTGAGGATGTCATATAATCCTCCCATTGTCCTGAAATCCATTTGCATGGTTGTCAGTGACATCATGATTAACATCGTTATTACCAGTGTCTGCCTGTTCCTTTTCCTGTTCCATTGTGCAATCTTTGCTCTTCTCTCCTCACTATTCTCCCTCACTGGACTCCTATCCCTCCTGCCGGGAGGCTTCTGCTTCGTCCTCTATGCCCAGGGCTACGGCTTCTAGGCCTTCTTCCCTTGTCATGGTACCGCTGATTTCTATCATCATCTCTTCTACCATAACCACGGCCACCATGTGGACGATCTCCATGCCCCCGATGTGCTTGAGGACTGCGACTTCTACTACGGCTATGCCTCCTTCTGTACCTTCCAAACAAACTGTCGCCTAAGCTCCCTGAAATTGATGTAAAAATTCAGAACAGCATGTTAGTATGAGCTAACAATACAAACAAATAAGTAGAGAGGATAATAGCACAATTAATCACCTGCTAATTTTTTTCAAATGCTAAAGTTGCAGTAACCTCCACGATTGCACACATTTTCCTCATACTGTCTGCAGGTTGCTTCTCTGAAGTCCGTACAGGAGAAAAATCAACAATGATTGGACGACCTACATCATGTTATACAATGCCATCAGAGTTCAGAGTGTTGAATAGGAGGCTATATCAATCAGAGTCACTATTTAAATATAAAGCACTATATTATGTCAATGATTAGAAATATTTTTTTGTTATAGATAACTATCTGTCATAGTTCCCTTATGTAAGTAGTTCCCTCATGCATTGCTAAATTTCTCTCTTGCTGCCACCAGTTCAGACCACCAATACTATACAACCCTTCCGTTAGCATTGAGTACTGTAAAGAAGTATAAAAGCAACAGAAGCTAATATAGTACAAAAGTTTCCTTCATTATATTTAACTAAACAAAGGCCATTAAAGCATAAACATGATGCACGATTTCTTTCAGAAAAAAGAAATTAGAAAACACAAACCGGCATAAAATCTTCCACTCAAGTTTCGTAGTGCCTCGCCAGCATGTTCTTCCTCTCTGAACTGCACATAAACATTCCCAACCTGCACCCAATTTTTTTTTTAAAAGAAAGGTAGGAAACCATAGTTAGTGCTTAACTACGACGATTTAAACTTTTAAATGAGGCTTCATCAACAGTATGGTAATAGAAAACAATACCATGTGGTCAGCCAAATTGTCACAGATGTTGAGACTTTCAATCTCCCCATACTTGCTTAGTTCCTCAAATAAATCCTCATAAAAATCCTGCACATATAAAATTTCAAGCCATCATTCATCATGAACACCACCTAACATATCATCCACTTAAAAAGTCACTAAAAATACAACTCTTTGTAAAAAACTTCTCCCAACTTCAATACGAAAACAAAAGTCGCCATAAATTTATAACCCCATAATCCTCAAATTCAGCCCATACATCCCCAAAGTTAAATCTCACAACAAACCTTCGAAAGAACACTGTCTACAACAAAATCAATTAATCCAAACCATAACAAATCAAATCAGCGCCTTAAAACAAATCTCCAAAAAACTCCATACTCCAAACATCACATAAAGTAAATTCTTAATTACCGTACAAACTTAAAGAAAACACAATCCTCAAGCTTGGAAACCTAATCAAATAACACATTTTACTCTCTACAACACAAGAAAATTACATACAAATCAAAAACCTCTTCACCCTCTCTCAAATAGCCTCTCTTAAAACAAATTGTAAACCTTAAACATCACATACAAATCAAACCTCTTCACCCTTACAACAAAGTTGATTCAATCAAATTTAACCCCAACATATTAAAAACCCAACACCACACCAAATAATAAAAAATACTCACCCCCTCCCTCACATCAAACAATGAATTTCAACTACAAGTTAAATTAAATTCAACCCTAAAAAACGAAAAAACAGCATCTGAAAAACAAATCTCCAACAAATTAAAAACCCTGACATCACACACCAAATCAGCAAAAAATACTCAAAACAAATTCAGACCAACGGCCCCCCTCTCTTACATCAAACAATGAATTTCTACAACAAATCAAATTACATTCAACCCTAACAGATTGAAAACCCTAAACATCACATACCAAATAAAAAACCTATTCATCCTTACAACAAAGTTAATTCAATCAAATTCAAACCTAAAAAACGAAAAAAGCATCGTAAAACAAATCTCAAACAAATTAAAAACCCTAAACTCGAACAAATTAAAAATCCTAAACACCACATACCAAATCAAAACCTATTCACCCTTACAACAAAGTAAATTCAATCAAATTCAAATCTAACAAACGAGAAAAAGCATCGTAAAAAAAATCTCAAACAAGTTAAAAACCCTAAACTCCAACAAATTAAAAACCCTAAACACCACATACCAAATCAAAAACCTATTCACCCTTACAACAAAGCTAATTCAATCAAATTCAAACCTAACAAACGAAAAACAGCATCTTAAAACAAACCTCCAACAAATTAAAAACCCTAAACTCCAACATATTAAAAACGCTAAACACCACATACCAAATCAAAAACCTATTCACCCTTACAACAAAGTTAATTCAATCAAATTCAACCCTAACAAACGAAAAAAAGCATCGTAAAACAAATCTCCAACATCTTAAAAACCCTAAACACCACCACTAAATCAAAAACCTATCCACCATTACATACAACCACAACAAACAATGACTTTCAACAACAAAGACGTAACAATAAAAAATCAAAACCCTAAACCTATCATACCAAATCAAAACCCTAGAAAATCATCAATATCAAAAAGTTAACAAAAAATAGAGGAGACCTCAAAATGTTGTTGAATTTTGCGAGGATCAAGAGGCTGTCCTTGAGGATCAACACCAGGAGTAATCATATCAGGGCGTTGATACATATTAGCAAGCAACAAAGTAGGGCTAATACTAGGCTTAGTATGAAGCCTTGAGCAACGATCTCCATGTCTACAAGCTCCGATCTTGAAGTAGAATGGACAGTTCACTCTGTCTTTCTCTGTCCCGAATATCGATGCTAGATGTTCCGCCATTTTTGTTGATTTTGGTTTTCTCTCTCCTCTTTTTCTGTTTGTTTTGCTTGTTTTTCGTGTGAGAGAAGATGTTGGATGTGAGACGACGATGAAATTTTGGGGTTTCTGGTTTCGTTTTATATAAGAGGGTTTTATATGTAATTATTTACTTGGATTGGTGCAAAATAATAAATCAGGCAGGTTTGCCCGAGTGGTTAAGGGGGAAGACTTAAGATCTTCTGCACTCAAGTGCGCGTGGGTTCGAACCCCACAGCCTGCATATATTGCAAATGTTTTGCTTTTCTAGTTTTAAAAACTTTGCTAAATTTGTTTAGTGAGGTACGGAAATCGGTGCATTTTTAATACTTAAGCAGGTTTGCCCGAGTGGTTAAGGGGGAAGACTTAAGATCTTCTGCACATAAGTGCGCGTGGGTTCGAACCCCACAGCCTGCATTCAAAATTCATCTTTTTTTTTTTTTCTAAAAAAAATTCCTAATCAAGGAAATGTAACTTAACAAGCTAGGTTCAATTTGATTCCAAGTAATTTATATGCCTTTCCATCGTTTGCTTGTGTATCATCCATGCTCCCTATAGATCTGGCTCATAATATCGACCAACTTTACTTACATTATTTTTGAAAGCAAAATAGAGACAAAATACTCTTCTCATGAACAGAGCATTCCTTGCTAAGTTAGGATGGAAAATTACAACTGACTACCAACGTTAATGAATTAAACTTATTAAGGAAAAATACCTCAATAAATCAACATTCTACATGTATCTCTTGAATCACAAGACTCCCCTATATGGAAGAAAATCCTACAACAAAGATATCTCTTACGAAAAGATATAAGATGGAAAATTGGGGATGAGAAAAGCATCCTATTCTAGCTTCATAATTGGTGTACTGATCAAAATCTCTTATTTTTGCTTATCGTTCCTATTCACCAAATATATTCAAATCTAAGTCTAAATAACTTTTTATCCTACCTAATCACACGTAGGATTTACAAAACTACAATAATTTCTCCCCCAACATTTGATCAACACATAAAAGGAAAACAAGTTCCACAAATCGACTTACTAGACTCAACCATTTGGGGACCCCACTCATCAGGAGAATTCACAATAAAGTCAACGACCTAGTTTGCTCATAATTTGGACCTCAATGAAAAAAGGTGGCCTTTTAGATGTATTTGGAAGATCAATATTCCTCCCTAACTTCAAGTTTTTCTATGGCAAATTTGGCATAACAATCTAAAGATTCGTTCGATTCTTCACAAGAGACATATTATCATGATAAGTCCCTACGGAATTTGTAACTGTAATAGCCCTGTTTTTAAAGAGCGTTTATTTAAACATTAAATATAATTATTAAGTTAATTATGTTGCGAAATTTATTATTTTATTTGAGTTGTGGAGTTATTATTATTATTATTATTATTATTATTATTATTATTATTATTTTATATTTTCGGATTTTAAGTTTAAGTTGAGCGGTTTTTGGCCCAAATAGAAAATCGAAGTCGGGTTCTCATCCTTTGTTGTTGTCGGTTAGATATGCTTAGCCCAAATATTTTCTTTTGTCGGTTGAAGATAAACTAAAACTAAACCCCCCAAAATCTTTTCTCTCTCCCCGTATTCTAATCCCCAAAACTGAAAAACCCAAAACCCCAATTGAGGAAACCCGAAAACCCTCTCTCGCTCACCTTCGCCTGCGTGTCGCCGGCGATTCCTTCCAGGCTTTGCCGGAGTTTCCCCCCCCCCTTGCTGCTCATCGGAGCCTCGTCGCCTGCCTGTTACAACTCGCTGTTTTCTCTCCTCTTCTCCGTTCTCTGTAGCGCAAGGCGGTCGTGGTGTTGCGGTGTTGTTGTTGCTGCCGCCGTGCGTGCGCTGCAAGCTGTCGTGGCTCGACGCCACGATTCTCTCTCCTCTGCCGCTCGTCGGTGCCCGTCGCCGTGTAGAAGCTTCGAAACCCCTAACCCCTGTTCTTCGCTGCTCACAAGAGCAGAGGTACACCCGCACCTCTTTGTTTTCTTTTTGAAATTATGATTAAGCACAAGTTTAATTACCCTTGTTAGTTTGTTTAAGGTGAACCTAAATTAGATTTTATTGAGTTAATCTAGAATTGGATTCTTGTTTCATTCAAGATTTGATTATGATTATGGAATATTAGTTTAATTGAGTAGAGATTATAATGGTTGTTGTTGTTCCACTGTTGTTGTTATTACTGTGGTTGATTATGTAAATAGTTATATTAAACGATTGTTCTTTGTTTAAATTAGAAAGCCAATGATGTTGTTGAAATGTTTGTGTTATTATGGCAGTTGTGTTGTTGTTGTTGATGTGTTGTTGTTGCTGCGTCGTCGTTGTTGTCACTGTGTTGTCGTTATTGTTGTGTGTTGTTGAAGTTGTGGTGGTGGTGGTGGAGTAGTATTGTTAATGTTGTTTAGATTTCAGTAACATAAGAATCTTTTGGTTCTTGGTAGTGTTAGATCAAATTATAATTCTGTTTTGCTATAGTGAATTAATTAATAAGTTGAACAAGATTTCTATGTTTATTTTAAATTGTTGGGCCAGTTTGAATGGATGGAGTTATGTGAAATGGTTCTTTATCTGATTGAATTAATTTTCTCAATTATTGATTGATGTTTGAATTAGTAGATGGCTTGTTCTACTAAGAAACTTAGCTAAGTTAGCTTTCCTAAACGGATATTAATTGTGGAAATAGAGAGTGGTATTATTAAAATTAGCGTGGTGAATTCTTAGAATTGAGTATGAAAAGTTATAGCAGTTGTGAATTAATTTCCTAAACTTATGTTAATGTTTGAACCATTACTAGAATGTTCTCAAATTGATGAATAGAATTCTATGAAGTTGTGTTAATTAGATGAAAGTTTATACTAAAAGTGTATTGATGAACTATAAGAGTTAGTTTCTAAAAAAGTGTATAATCTAATTGGAATTGTTTAATGAGTTGAGTATCTTACGAATTAGACTTTAAAAATGGATTGACTTAATTAGTGAACTCACATGAAGTTGGAGAATAGTTTAACTAATTAGTATTAATAACATGAAGACAGTTGGAGTTAGTTTACCTTACCATGGATTAAATTATGAAGGTTGAGGTTATAATAGGGATGTCAATATAAAATATGTATTTGAGTTAATATAATGAGCTTGTATCGATTGTTTATAATTCACAAAACTGGGATAGTATATGGGATTATTTAAGTATGTATAAGCTCGTGGATTACTTCCATGTAGTCTCGGTTATATAGCGGTTTAATCTGATCGGAATGAGATAGACTCACTTTATATGGTTATAATTGATTTTTGTTGTTGATTATATGAATTAGATTCCAACCAATGATATAATATGAACTATATTTAGTTACCTTGAAATAATCTTTGTGTAATGAGCTCTAAGTTATAGAATACAAGTTACTCTCGATAGCTAATTCATTCTAGTTAAGAGATATATTGTTAGTTTTGTGGTTATTTCATAATCACTATGAGTGTTGTCGAGATAAATGTGGATTAATAATTATGAAGTGTAAGAGACTATAAGTTATTTATATATGCAAGAGTATAAGTTCGGCGTAAGTGGTGCAGTAACTCTTCTTAGTTAATTCTAAGAGAGAGACATAGGTATGGTAAGTGTTGCCAAGACTTGATAACTAATATTGTTGACAAGATGAATATATAGATTGGTGATTATAAAAAGGAAAATTGGTATGAACTATGTATATGCAAAAGCAGGTAATGTGTAGAATTGACTTAGTAATTCTCGTTAGTTAATTCTAACTGAGAGACCTAGTGATATTGTTGTGGATATTTTATCGACATGATTAATTACTACCAGTTGTGGCTCACAAGCATTATGATGGTAATTGGAATTAAAACACATAGATGTATCGATTTGGAAATACGTATTTATAAGAGTTATATGTTAAATGATTATGATTACCTACGAGGGAAAGCACTTGGTTTGGTTCGTTGTTCAAAGATCGTTATAAAGGATTACTAAATCATTGGATGAGTTATATGAATGATCGATTGAGTTATGAACGATACTCGAAAGAAAGCTTAAAGGGGAAAGTAGCCTCGTCTGAGTCGACGGATGAGGTGACATGAACAGTGCCCCATGGACTGTGAACCTTGGGGGCCCCACAGGGACAACTGCCCATTGCTCTGTGGGGCGATAATCGGGCGATATATCAGGTAATGTGAAACCTGTGGATGGCTGATGAAATCAGCGGAAAAATGTACTCCGGACTAGTCGCGGTTATTGGCCAAAAGTAAAGTGAATGGTTGGGTGACGACCCCCACTGTCGGAGTGTAAGTTTGTCTCCTCCGCCGCGTTCTCTTTCCCCCTGGTTAAAAGGAATGTTATCTCAGAGTATGAAAGTTATATCGATAATGGATTCCCGATAAGGAATCGTATCGTGGTAAGTTGTTTCGATATTGGATTCCCGATAAGGAATCATATCAGGTAAGTAGTGAATGTTTATTCAGTATATGAATATGAATATCGATATTGGTTTCCTGATAAGGAGGCATATCATGGTAAGTGATACTAATGTTGGATTCCCGATAAGGAATCGTATCTGTGTTTTGTGGATTCCGATATGGAATCGTCATAGTGAAAGATGTTATGTTATTTATTACCTGATAAAGGTTTGTGTAGGACAGTTAAGGGAATGATTGATAGAGTATGAAACATAAGTTTGGATTTCTGATAAGAATCAATTAAGGAAGTAAAGTATATTGCTTATATCAAAGTTGGTAAACCCAGATTCCTTATAAGGGATCGTGATATGTTGAAAGGTTAACTAATTAGTTTCTATATAAGATATGTATCAATTACAAGATTGTTTCAAGTCATGTTGTTGAGTTTGCTATTATGTGAATGACGATGTAGTAGAAAAAGAACAATCAGATAAAGATGTTTAAGTATGTTGTTAACATGAGTTGATGTGATGCATGCTATGACAATGTGATTATGTTGACTGTTGAGTCGTTTTAAGTAAAAGCCACCAAAGCATGTGTTACTCTTGTTTACGGGTTAGTACTCAGCTTTGCTGATGTGTGTATGTTGTTTTGTCATTTCTGTGGCCTGTTACTTGGTGGGTGGCAGTATCTTAAATGTTCCAGGTTGAAGCCGTGAGTTATTCTTTTCCAAGTTGAAGCTAATACAAGTTGGAGCAGTATTATAGTTGCTATCGAACTGAGGACGCTTGACTTTGTAATAGTTAATTGTTTATTTTCCATAATTTATTTCTACATTTAAGAGTCGCTAGTTAGTGCTCCTGATTCTCTATTGGTTGTTGCTCCGAAAGCGTTGAGATGGTTAAGCTTTGGGATTTGGAAATATTTTTTATAAATTGAATTTGCAAACAGGTTTAAATCATTTATCGCTTTAGCGTTGTCCTATTTTCAAAGGAAACTCTGTCGGATTTTCTGTAGAAATTTATGGGAATAAAGTCTGAGAATCAGAGCATAGTTGCAATAGTTAATTAATTTGAATAGAGTTAGCAATTGAGTTCCATACTCTCCGATGTAGTTCGGTGAGTGTGATGGTAATAGTTCGGGTTATCTCGACCAGAGTTTCTTTCGCTGTGCTTAATCCTCTGTAAGCTGGTCGGGAGAATTCGGGCTGTTACATCAACGAATTCAGCTTCTGAGCTCACGAACCCCTTAGAAATGGTAAAAAAAACATGTCAGAGCTTTGGAATCACTCAATTATGATGTCCGAGCTAGGAGTTAGGCCCAAATTACGATTTTTGGCCTAGATAAGCACGAAACAGACGCGAAAAATCGGACTTCAAGGAATTCAGCTTCTGAGCACACGAACCCCTTAGAAATGGTAAAAAAAACATGTCAGGCTTTGGAATCACTCAATTATGATGTCCGAGCTAGGAGCTAGGCCCAAATTACGATTTTGGGCTCAGACGAGGAAGAAACGTGCGCGTAAAATCGGACTTCAACGAATTCAGCTTCTAAGCTCACGAACCCCTTAGAAATGGTAAAAAAACATGTCAGACTTTGGAATCGCTCAATTCTGATGTCCGAGCTAGGAGTTAATCCCAAATTACGATTTTGGGCCTAGATGAGCACGAAACAAACGCGAAAAATCGGACTTCAAGGAATTCAGCTTCTGAGCTTAGGAACCCCTTAGAAATGGTAACAAAAACATGTCAGGCTTTGGAATCGCTCAATTCTGGTGTACGAGCTAGGAGTTAGGCCCAAATTACGATTTTGGGCCTAGATGAGCACGAAACAAACGTGAAAAATCGGACTTCAAAGAATTCAGCTTCTGAGCTCACGAACCCCTTAGAAATGGTAAAAAAACATGTCAGAGCTTTGAAATCACTCAATTATGATGTCCGAGCTAGGAGTTAGGCCAGAGTTACGATTTTTGGCTTAGATGAGCACGAAACAGACGGAAAAATCGGAATTCAAGGAATTCAGCTTCTGAGCACACGAACCCCTTATAAATGGTAAAAAAAACATGTCAGGCTTTGGAATCACTCAATTATGATGTCCGAGCTAGGAGCTAGGCCAAATTACGATTTTGGGCTCAGACGAGAAAGAAACGTACGCGTAAAATCGAACTTCAACGAATTCAGCTTCTGAGCTCACGAACCCCTTTGAAATGGTAAAAAAACATGTCAGGCTTTCGAATCGTTCAATTATGATGCCGAGCTAGGAGTTAGGCCCAAATTACGATTTTGGGCCTAGATGAGCACGAAACAGACGCGAAAAATCGGACTTTAACGAATTCAGCTTATGAGCTCATGAACCACTTAGAAATGGTAAAAAAAACATGTCAGGCTTTGGAATCGCTCAATTCTGATGTCCGAGCTAGGAGTTAGATTTTGGGCCTAGATGAGCACGAAACAGACGCGAAAAATCGGACTTCAACGAATTAAGCTTCTGAGCTCACAAACCCCTTATAAATGGAAAAAGAAACATGTCAAGCTTTGGAATCGCTCAATTCTGATTTTCGGGCTAGGATTGAGGCTTAAATTACGATTTTGGTTCTAGATGAGCATGAAACAGACGCGAAAAATCGGACTTTAACGAATTCAGCTTCTGAGCTGACGAACCCCTTATAAATGGTAAAAAAAACATGTCACTCTTTGGAATCGCTCAATTCTGATGTCCGAGCTAGGAGTTAGGTTTACGATTTTGGGCTTAGATGAGCACGAAACAGACGCGAAAAATCAGACTTCAAGGAATTCAGCTTCTAAGCTCACGAACCCCTTAGAAATGGTAAAAAGAAACATGTCAGTATTTGTAATTAGTCAATTTTGATGTCCGAGCTAGAAGTTAGGCCCAAATTACGATTTTGGGCCTACATGAGCACGAAACAGACGCGAAAAATCGGACATCAAGGAATTCAGCTTCTGAGCTCACGAACCCCTTAGAAATGGTAAAAAAACATGTCAGGCTTTGGAATCACTCAATTATGATGTCCGAGCTAGGAGCTAGGCCCTAATTACGATTTTGGGCTCAGACGAGGAAGAAACATACGCGTAAAATCGGAATTCAACGAATTCAGCTTCTGAGCTCACGAACCCCTTAGAAATGGTAAAAAAAACATGTCAGGCTTTGGAATCGCTCAATTCTGATGTCCGAGCTAGGAGTGAGGCCCAAATTACGATTTTGGTTATAGATGAGCATGAAACAGACGCGAAAAATCGGACTTTAACGAATTCAGCTTTTGAGCTCACGAACCCCTTATAAATGGTAAAAAAACATGTCAGTCTTTGGAATCGCTCAATTCTGATGTCCGAGCTAGGAGTTAGCTTTACGATTTTGGGCCTAGATGAGCACGAAACAGACGCGAAAAATCGGACTTCAAGGAATTCAGCTTCTGAGCTCACGAACCCCTTAAAAATGGTAGAAAGAAACAGGTCAGGATTTGGAATTGCTCAATTATGATGTCCGAGCTAGGAGCGAGGCCCAAATTATTTTGGGCCTAGATGAGCACGAAACAGACGCGAAAAAACGGATTTCAAGGAATTCAGCTTCCGAGCTCACGAACCCCTTAGAAATCGTAAAAAAAACATGTCAGGCTTTGGAATCACTCAATTATGATGTCCGAGCTAGGAGCTAGGCCCAAATTACGATTTTGGGCTCAGACGAGGAAGAAACGTACGCGTAAAATCGGACTTCAACGAATTCAGCTTCTGAGCTCACGAACCCCTTAGAAATGGTAAAAAAAACATGTCAGGCTTTGGAATCGCTCAATTCTGATGTCCGAGCTAGGAGTGAGGCTTAAATTACGATTTTTGGCCTAGATGAGCACGAAACAGACGCGAAAATTAATACTTCAAGGAATTCAGCTTCTGAGCTCACGAACCCCTTAGAAATGGTAAAAAAAACATGTCAGTCTTTGGAATCACTCAATTATGATGTCCGAGCTAGGAGTTAGGCCCAATTTACGATTTTGGGCCTAGATGAGCACGAAACAGACGCGAAAAATCGGACTTCCACGAATTCAGCTTCTGAGGTCACAAACCCCTTATAAATGGTAAAAAAAACATGTCTAGCTTTGGAATCGCTCAATTCTGATGTCCGAGCTGGGAGTGAGGCCCAAATTACAATTTTGGACCTAGATGAGCACGAAAGAGACGCGAAAAATCGGACTTCAAAGAATTCAGCTTCTGAGCTCACGAACCCCTTAGAAATGGTAAAAAAACATGTCAGAGCTTTGGAATCACTCAATTATGATGTCCGAGCTAGGAGTTAGGCCCAAATTACGATTTTTGGCCTAGATAAGCACGAAACAGACGCGAAAAATCGGACTTCAAGGAATTCAGCTTCTGAGCTCACGAACCCTTAGAAATGGTAAAAAAAACATGTCAGGCTTTGGAATCGCTCAATTCTGATGTCCGAGCTAGGAGTTAGGCCCAAATTACGATTTTGGGCCAGAGACGAAACAGACGCGTAAAAATCGGACTTCAAGGAATTCAGCTTCTGAGCTCACGAACCCTTAGAAATGGTAAAAAAAACATGTCAGGCTTTGGAATCGCTCAATTCTGATGTCCGAGCTAGGAGTTAGGAAATTACGATTTTGGGCCTAATGAGCACGAAACAGACGCGAAAAATCGGACTTCAAGAATTCAGCTTCTGAGCTCACGAACCCCTTAGAAATGGTAAAAAAAACATGTCAGGCTTTGGAATCGCTCAATTTGATGTCCGAGCTAGGAGTTAGGAAATTAAGATTTTGGGCCTTGATGAGCACGAAACAACGCGAAAAATGGACTTCAAGGAATTCAGCTTTTGAGCTCACGAACCCCTTAGAAATGGTAAAAAAAACATGTCAGGCTTTGGAATCGCTCAATTCTGATGTCCGAGCTAGGAGTTAGGCCCAAATTACGATTTTGGCCTAGATGAGCACGAAACAGACGCGAAAAATCGGACTTCAAGGAATTCAGCTTCTGAGCTCACGAACCCCTTAAATGGTAAAAAAACATGTCAGGCTTTGGAATCGCTCAATTCTGGTGTCCGAGCTAGGAGTTAGGCCAAATTACGATTTTGGGCCTAGATGAGCACGAAACAAGCGAAAAATCGGACTTCAAGGAATTCAGCTTCTGAGCTCAAGAACCCCTTAGAAATGGTAAAAAAAACATGTCAGGCTTTGGAATCGCTCAATTCTGGTGTCCGAGCTAGGAGTTAGGCCCAAATTACGATTTTGGGCCTAGATGAGCACGAAACAGACGCGAAAAATCGGACTTCAAGAATTCAGCTTCTGAGCTCACGAA
This sequence comes from Beta vulgaris subsp. vulgaris, assembly GCF_026745355.1. Classification (NCBI taxonomy): domain Eukaryota; kingdom Viridiplantae; phylum Streptophyta; class Magnoliopsida; order Caryophyllales; family Amaranthaceae; genus Beta; species Beta vulgaris. The sequence continues at coordinate 31,569,082 of NC_079202.1, read as the reverse complement.
CCCCTTAAAAATGGTAAAAAAAACATGTCAGGCTTTGGAATCGCTCAATTCTGATGTCCGAGCTAGGAGTTAGGCCCAAATTACGATTTGGGCCTAGATGAGCACGAAACAGACGCGAAAAATCGGACTTCAAGGAATTCAGCTTCTGAGCTCACGAACCCCTTAGAAATGGTAAAAAAAACATGTCAGAGCTTTGGAATCGCTCAATTTGATGTCCGAGCTAGGAGTTAGGCCCAAATTACGATTTTGGCCTAGATAGACACGAAACAGACGCGAAAAATCGGACTTCAAGGAATTCAGCTTCTGAGCCACGAACCCCTTAGAAATGGTAAAAAAAACATGTCAGGCTTTGGAATCCTCAATTTGATGTCCGAGCTAGAGTTAGGCCCAAATTACATTTTGGCCAGAGAAGAAACATGCGCGTAAAAATCGGACTTCAAGCGAATTCAGCTTCTGAGCTCACGAACCCCTTAGAAATGGTAAAAAAAACATGTCAGGCTTTGGAATCGCTCAATTCTGATGTCCGAGCTAGGAGTTAGGAATTACGATTTTGGGCCTGATGAGCACGAAACAGACGCGAAAAATGGACTTCAACGAATTCAGCTTCTGAGCTCACGAACCCCTTAGAAATGGTAAAAAAAACATGTCAGGCTTTGGAATCGCTCAATTCTGATGTCCGAGCTAGGAGTTAGGTTTACGATTTTGGGCCTAGATGAGCACGAAACAGACGCGAAAAATTGGACTTCAAGAATTCAGCTTCTGAGCTCACGAACCCCTTAGAAATGGTAAAAAAAACATGTCAGGCTTTGGAATCGCTCAATTCGATGTCCGAGCTAGGAGTTAGGCCCAAATTACGATTTTGGCCTAATGAGCACGAAACAGACGTGAAAAATCGGACTTCAAGGAATTCAGCTTCTGAGCTCACGAACCCCTTAGAAATGGTAAAAAAACATGTCAGGCTTTGGAATCGCTCAATTCTGGTGTCCGAGCTAGGAGTTAGGCCAAAATTACGATTTTGGGCCTAGATGAGCACGAAACAAATGCGAAAAATCGGACTTCAAGGAATTCAGCTTCTGAGCTCACGAACCCCTTAGAAATGGTAAAAAAAACATGTCAGGCTTTGGAATCGCTCAATTCTGATGTCGAGCTAGGAGTTAGGCCCAAATTACGATTTTGGGCCTAGATGAGCACGAAACAGACGTGAAAAATCGGACTTAAGGAATTCAGCTTCTGAGCACACGAACCCCTTAGAAATGGTAAAAAAACATGTCAGGCTTTGGAATCACTCAATTATGATGTCCGAGCTAGGAGTAGGCCCAAATTACGATTTTGGGCCTAGATGAGCGAAGAAACAGCGCGTAAAATCGGATTCAAGAATTCAGCTTCTGAGCTCACGAACCCCTTAGAAATGGTAAAAAAAAAACTTGCAGGCTTTGGAATCGCTCAATTCTGATGTCCGAGCTAGGAGTTAGACCCAAATTACGATTTTGGGCCTAGATGAGCACGAAACAAACGCGAAAAATCGGACTTCAAGGAATTCAGCTTCTGAGCTCAAGAACCCCTTAGAAATGGTAAAAAAAACATGTCAGGCTTTGGAATCGCTCAATTCTGGTGTCGAGCTAGGAGTTAGGCCCAAATTACGATTTTGGGCCTAGATGAGCACGAACACACGCGAAAAATCGGACTTCAAGAATTCAGCTTCTGAGCTCACGAACCCCTTAGAAATGGTAAAAAAACATGTCAGAGCTTTGAAATCCTCAATTATGATGTCCGACTAGGAGTTAGGCCCAAATAACTATTTTGGCCTAGATAAGCACGAAACAGACGCGAAAAATCGGAATTCAAGGAATTCAGCTTCTGAGCTCACGAACCCCTTAGAAATGGTAAAAAAACATGTCAGGCTTTCGAATCGCTCAATTCTGATGTCCGAGCTAGGAGTTAGCCCAAATTACGATTTTGGGCATAGATGAGCACGAAACAGACGCAAAAAATCGGACTTCAAGGAATTCAGCTCTGAGCTCACGAACCCTTAGAAATGGTAAAAAAAAACATGTCAGGCTTTGGAATCGCTCAATTATGATGTCCGAGCTAGGAGCTAGGCCCAAATTACGATTTTGGGCTAAGACGAGGAAGAAACGTACGCGAAAAATCGGACTTCAACGAATTCAGCTTCTGAGCTCACGAACCCCTTAGAAATGGTAAAAAAACATGTCAGGCTTTGGAATCGCTCAATTCTGATGTCCGAGCTAGGAGTTAGGCCCAATTTACGATTTTGGGCCTAAATGAGCACAAAACAAACGCGAAAAATCGGACTTCAACGAATTCAGCTTCTGAGCTCACGAACCCCTTATAAATGGTAAAAAAAACATGTCAAGCTTTGGAATCGCTCAATTCTGATGTCCGAGCTAGGAGTGAGGCCCAAATTACGATTTTGGACCTAGATGAGCACGAAACAGACGCGAAAAATCGGACTTCAACGAATTCAGCTTCCGAGCTCACGAACCCCTTAGAAATGGTAAAAAAAACATGTCAGGCTTTGGAATTGCTCAATTCTGATGTCCGAGCTAGGAGTTAGGTTTACGATTTTGGGCCTAGATGAGCACGAAACAGACGCGAAAAATTGGACTTCAAGCAATTCAGCTTCTGAGCTCACGACATGCAATGCAATGCAATTCAGCCTTGGTATAGAAGTTTGACGAGCTGGATATATTTCTAACAACGACATGCAATGCATCTTGGTCAGAAATACAATCAAAATTATCGTCCGCACAAGTTCCAAATGATCGGTCAGATTTACTAACAAGGGTGTTTAATGCTAAAGTTAAAGAGTTGAAAAAACATGTTCCAAAAAAAGGGATCTTTGGAAAGGTGGTTGCTTATGTAGATGTAGTTAAATTCCAAAAGAGGGGTCTTTCGCATGTTTATATGTTGTTGATCCTCGACCAAACTGATAAGTTAACCACTACGGATGAATACGATATAATTATCAGAGCAGAAATACCAAATGAACAACAAGAACGAAAATTGTACAAGAGAGTTCTTAAACACATGATTCATAGTCCATGTGGTGTTCATAGCAGGGATTATTCACCATGCATGAAACAGGGGATTTGTAAGAAAGGATTTCCTAAGTTATTTACTAATGCAACAATGCAAGGAAATGACTCATATCCTCTATATCATTGCTGACAAGATCGTCCACATGTACCATTTCATCAAAATTCTCAGATAGAAGTAGACAACCGATGGGTAGTTCCTTACAATCTATAGAGATATGCAACAACATTAAGTGTGTCAAATATCTCTACAAATATATACATAAGGGTTCGGATAGAGTATCCATGGATGTTGAGAATAGTGATGAGAATGCACATTACGTGGATGTGAGATGGATTTATGCACCAGAAGCTTTTTGGAAAATTTACAAATTCCCTTTAACTCGAATGTGTCTAGCTGTAGACCAATTGCAGGTCCATTTACCAAACATGCACCAATTCAAGTGAGATTCGAAGGGAATAACCTAATATCAGACGTATTAGACAACCCGAGAACTCCAAGACGATGCCCACTTAGTTCTTTAGATGAATGAAATTGATACGGGGTCAAGAAGATATCTTTGAAGAGAATTCCTCCAGCATTACAAGTGGCTTAAAGGAGAGAGAGATATCACTTAATGTTTGCGTAAATGTTTCCTTCTCCATTTCTAAGATAAAGATTTTACCTAAGATTATTGCTCAACCACGTGCGAGGTCCCCAATCATTTGAACATCTACGAACAATCAATGGTGTCAAATACCAACATTCGGAGCTACTGCAGAATCCCTTGGTCTAATTGAGAGTGATGAATAAAGCATTCATTTGTGTCTTTTAGAAGCATATTTTGCAAGAATGCCATCATCTTTGCGAAGATTATTCGCAACCATCTTTGTATACTGCCAACCAACTGGATTACATTCCCTATGGGACGAGATTTTCACTTTCATGGTTGAGGATTATCCATCTTCAAGTATGATAACAGGCTAAAGTCGTATCACCTATTCAAAAATAACCTAAAGTCCACTAACTAGTAGTCAAGGAAGTCAGTATCGAATCCATAAGGAGAAAGTTATATTATTGTATCTGAACTCTAATATTGTACTCACTAAATCAGATGAAAATGGTTGATTTGCTGAACTAAGAAAATAACAAAATTAAAGACGATGGAATGAATAATCAATTAATAAAGAACTAGGATTATTGATCACTATGCATACAATTCGGGAAATTAGGGACGAATGACAACTACCTAATAAGTCAATTGATCTATGACACATGTAATTTCTCTCGAACATTACCTCCCTCAAAGATCACCTAACCACTCTCGCATGGTCAAGGATCACTTTGCCTAATGATTGAAAGCTTATACGAAATCTCTACTCTCGAAGCAGATTCAATATTGTCATAGTGGAAATACATATCAGACCTAATTTATAAATCTAGCATGAACGATTCAACCACAGGAAACAATTGAAATAGAAATTAATTAGACTAATCCATCAGTCCCTCATTGCATACATAGATCCCCACAACTGTAGAAATAAAATTACTCACTCATGTTTACGAAAACAATAATAAAATCAATATAATAATTCATACTTAGAATAGTTGCAAATAACTACTAGATGAATCTAATCAATAATAGAGAAAACAATAAAGAAGATTACCAAACTGAAGAACTATATTGAACTTGCAAATAATCCAAAGTTTTGATCTTGAATCCAAATCGAAAAGCAACAAATTAGGGTTCTTGAATTACTCTCTAGAAAAAACTATGAAAAACAAGGGCAAAACAAAAGAAGAACAAAAGATGTCTTAGTAATGTTCTAATTTTCGTCTTTATACTAAGCCTAAAATATAAAGGAAAACTAATACAAAAATTAGCCCGAAAATCATTAAAATACGTGTGTCGGGTAAACCACCCGATCGGGCCAACCACCCGATCGGGCCAACTCGCCCGAACCCATCGGGTGAAAAGCTCTTTATTGCTGAAAGATAATGGACTACCCGCCCGATCGGGCAAGCTCGCCCGATCCCATCGGGGGGGAGTTTTTTCCTCTTTTTTCAACTCTAGAAAGCAGCAAGATGAATATGTTAGCAGGCCTTTATCGGGCGCGAAAACTGCGATTTTGTGTCAACTTGTGAAGGTTGTATAGCTCAAACCATAAGTACGTTTGAGGCGTGTGACCTATAAAAGATGTCCTCTTGTTATTAACTCTACAATGCAGCCAGATGAATATGTTCTCGGGCCGGATCGGGCGGGAATAAAACTGCAATTTTGCATCAACTTGCGAATACTGTGTCTCTCAAACCAGAAGTTCGTTTGCAGCGTGTGACATATCACTTGAAATCCCTTCAAGTCTAATCTCCAACACAATTGGAATTTCTTAATTCCAATTTTTTTTATCAAAAGTTATGATAAAAATAGTGAACAAGTGTCAGTTTTGACACTTCTTTCACTAACTCTTTGCTTCATTCTAACTCGAAATTGTCCCAAATGGATGCGTTGTGATCCTTGTGCAATCTATCTTCCTCCTCAATGATTAATAGGCTTGATCTTAGATAATCATAATCAATTTGCATCAAATTAACCTGAAAATCATCGAAACACGTAAATGGGGAGTAGTAGAGCAAAACTTAAGTAAATCATGCAAATATACACCTAAATGCTCTAATATGAACTAGAAATGCAACTTAAATGCACCTAAAACTCTATATAAAACCATGATATCAAACTCCCCCAAGCTATACCTTCGCTTGTCCCCAATCAAAGCACAACATGAATATGAATAAAATTGCTTCACCCCTCAGATAAGAAGTTCAGGTTCAAACATTTTCAAACTCAAAATCCTTTAAGCAAGCAATATTCAAGTTCGGTTACTTAGATCACCCTGACCACCAATCACCTAAGCAAAAACAGTTGTCCTACATAACATACAAATCTTGAAAAGGTGCTCACCGAGGTGTCACTCCTCTTAATTTTGTGGCAGGCATAATATGTGCCCGAACACTTACCAACCCAACCATAATAGCCCCTCCCGCTCACACTCTTCATGCGTTCAGAAAGGTATAATATCACTCATCGTAGTTAGGTCGACTCAAATAACAAGCTTACTCTTTAGCTTTGGCAAATTGACTCAATATTAATTCAGAAAACAATCAAACACATGCTCAAAAGGTCTTTGTCAGGGTTGTAATGGGGCTCGGATAAAGGTAAGGAAATTATTTGGGGAATGTGGTGCAAAAGCCAAGAAAGGGGAGCAAAAAACACTAGTAATAAGACTAGATGTGGCTGAAACAACTCTCATGACCTCAACAACATGACCAAGACAATAACCAACTTTGAAATCTCACGAACCAACTAATACTCGTCTCTTTCATCATAATTTCCAACATTTTTGAAATTTAATGAGTGTAGATCATAGAAATTTTTCAGATTTCTCACTATCATTTTTCACTTTATTTTTGTTTTTCTTTCTTTTCTTTGTATCAACATAGACATTATTTCAAACCAACCCACAAAATCACCCACACATCATAGGATCAACCTAACGAATTGGTCCCCCAAGCTAGGCTCGGGACAATAATCACTATATAGGCTCAAGGTGTATAATGTGGCTTAATATCAAAATAAAAAGTCATTAGGCTCAGCAGGGCTAGAAGGGAAATTAATTCCTTTATCAACTGAGGCTTAAAATTAAACAAAAGAACGTCTCTATCACAACACATGTCTAAATTCACCAGAAATCAACGAGTACATTGCGAAAATCAAGATCAGAATGCTACGAGGAACTAACACACAAGAATAGATTGGATATGGATATAAATTCATAGGCAACAATGAATCCTAACAGTATAACCAGTTCAAGTATGCAATTCAAGTATGCGTGTTATCATCAAAATTCACTCAAGATTAAGGCAACTAGAGATCACATCACAACATCACAATAACAAATGCTTAACTATCCAGTGTAGTGAGTTAAATCATTTTCTCAAAGCATAGTATGGGGCATAGGGAAGCAATCAATTCACTCCATATGCAACTCGTATTTTTGGTATGTTTCAACAACTTTTTTTTTGTGTTTTTCCTTTTTTTTTGAAAGCAATTAAGTTAACTAAACTAATCTAAAAGTGGTAAAAAGTAAAAGAAAATCAATACTTAGAGAAATCCTCGTCCAAGCTAAACTTGGCAATGGCCTCATTACAACAAGGGGAAGGAAAGAGACATGGACATCAATTTTCCATCAACCTGCATCTAGCAGTTTCGTCACTTCTGGTTGTACCACACATTGTAACCCGGGTTGGATTGTAATGTTAGGGTGGTGGCCCTCATCTATATGAATTTGGTGCTCATTAAAGTCAAGGCTTAATCATGTCAAGTAATCAGTGTTATATTAATTGCCTTTTATGAGTCTTCAAGACCGTTAGAAAATGTTCTTCACCTGCAATAGACTATAAGACAAGCACATCATCTGAAGTATCACGCAAGGGGGAATGAGGCATGCATTCATGGATAGGTTCATCTATAACATCAACATTATAGCATGATTCCTCTAGCATTGGGTTCCTAGGGGCATTGGTCAGGCAAAAAATAACCTTATCATCCCCCACAATTAATGTCAGTTTCCCACTTTTAACATCTATAGCTGCTCCAACAGTGTGGAGGAAAGGTCTCCCGAGGATAATGGGTGTTTGGGTATCTTCTGCCATGTCTAACATAACAAAGTCTACAGGGATAAAGAATTTACCTACTCTAACAGGAACGTCCTCTATATACCTAGGGGGTATTTCACAAAACAGTCAGCCATTTGTAGAGTAATGGTAATACATTTTAAGTCACCCATATTCAGTTATTTACAAATAGAAAGAGGCATGACACTCACAATGGCACCCAAATAACATAAAGCTTTGTCAATAAATATGGTGTCGATGTGGCAGAGGATGGAAAAACTCCCTAGATCTTTCAATTTAGGTGGAGACTGGTATTGTAAAAGGGCATTGCATTCAGCAGTAAAAGCCACAATTTCCACCTCATTTAGAGTCCTCTTTCGCATAGTAAGTAATTTTCAAATTTTAGAATAAGCAGGCACTTGATTTAATAATTCAGTAAATGAAACTATTACATGTAGATTCTTTACCACCTCAAAAAACCTACATACTGGTGGCAAGCTTCTTCTTGAGCATCCGATTTGGGAATGGTAGCTTAATCACTGGAGTCGTAGTTTTCTTCTTAGTCACCTGCGTAGTCTTGTTTACAACTCATTGCTTTTCCTGAGGTTTAGCATCCTCGGGCACTTCTTGTGGTTTCTGAGCAGCTGATGATTCCACCTCTAGCGTTGCTAGGGCAGCGTACTACACTCCACTTCTAAGGGTAATAGCATAAGCAATGTCCATTGGTTTCGAAGGTAATGACCTAGATGGCCTACTAGCAGAAGACCCCAACTGAGTTATTTGTGACTCCAACATCTTATTATGTGTCCCTTGTAGCTTGTTCTGAGCATGCATGCTCTCAAATTGAGACCTAGTATCTGGTTGGAAGAAAAGGATACCTTTCTACATCTCCGGCATGAGATTTTTGAGTACAACAATATTTGGGTTTAAAGGAGGTGTGATGTGATGTTGTTCATACTGATTTCTCTGAAAGCCTAGAGGAGCTTGTGGTTGTGACTGATACTGCAGAAACTGGGCTTGTGGTATGGACTGTTGTTATTGCTGAGGTTGTGGATAATGCTGTTGTTGTGGATTCAACACATTATTGCTCCTATATGAGAGATTTTGATGATGTTGCATCCCAGAATCGTATATATTGGAGTAAGAATCGAACTGGGGCTTGTCTTGTGAATGTTATGCATGCATTGTCTCAGTAGAAGGTGAGAGAGCGGGGAACTTAGTTTCTCCGCCGGAAGCTCAACAATTACCCATCTCGTATCTGCATCAACTACAGTGTAGAAAATCTGACACAAATACCACTTGTCAAAACCATGATGAGGATAAAGGCACTGCAGATCCTTGAATCTTTCCCAGGCTTCATACAACTACTCTCCAGGATCTTGGGTGAAAGGCACTATCTCATGACGCATATCTGCAGTCATTTGATATGGGTACCATTTCATGAGGAAATTTTTTGATAACTCTTCGCAAGTGGTGATGGAGGCAGATAACTTGCTACACCAAAATAGAGCTTTGTCTAGCAGAGAAAAGCTAAATATAGTCATTTTCATCTCCTCAATAGAAAGACCAGCTTGTTTCTGAGTAGCACAATAGTGTGAAAATTGCTGCAGGTGCTGGTTTGGATCTTCAGAAGGTAACCCAGCAAATTGATTATTTTGAACCATGTTCAGCACATGAGATTTGATTTCAAAATTTGCAGCAGCGATAGTAGGCAACCGTACCCTGCATAAAACTGCATAAAACTTTGCTTTCTTATTTTTCTTTTTGAACCATGTTTGTGCTGGTTTGGATCTTCAGAAGGTGCTGGTTTGAACCATGTTTGTGCATAATTTCTAAAGGTTGGTTTAACCTCGTCAACCATTTTAAGAGAAATAGGTTTGATAAGAGATTCTTATTGTGGTGAAGATGGTAGAGAAGGTGTCTTTTGGGAGGGTGTCACTGCATAAAACTTTGCTTTCTTATTTTTCTTTTTGAGTTTACAAGTAGTCTTTTCAATCTCCGGGTCAAATGGAATGAGATTTGAGAATTTTAATTTCCAGCTTGTACACTAAAAACACTAAAGCAAACATGAGATGATCTAAAGAACAAATGTTCTTCAGAGTAAGTTAGTGTAATACTATGTTTCAGATAAAATATAAATAAACCGTCTGTCCGACAACGACGCCAAAATTAGGACAAGCTAAAGGGGTATTGCCTAATCAAAAATAACCTAATGTCCAGTAGCTAGTACTTAGGGAAGTCAGGATTGAATTCACAAGGATAAAGTTACACTATTTTATCCGAACTCTAATATTATACAAACTAAATCAGACGAAAATAGTTGATTTACTGAACTAAGCGAATTATAGAATTAAATACGAGGGAATGAATCAATTAATAAAGAACTATGATTATCGATCACTATGCATACCATTCGAGAGATCAGGGACGAATGACAACTACCTAATATGTCAATTTATCTAGGGCACATGTAATTTCTCTCGAACATTACCTCCCTCAAATATCACCTAGCCGCTCTCGCATGGTCAAGGATCACTTTGCCTTATGATTGAAAATTTATACGAAATCTCTACTCTCGAAGCAGATTCAGGATTGCGTTAGTAGAAATACAAATCAGGCCTAGTTTGTAAATCTAGCATAAACGATTCAATCATAGAAAACAATTGAAATAGAAAGTAATTAGACTAATCCATCAGTCCCTCATCGCATACGTAGATCCCCACAATCCTAGAAATAAAACTACTCACTCATGTTTATGAAAACAATAATAACATCAATATAAAAATTCATACTTGGAATAGTTGCAAATAACTAAGATGAATTTAATCAATAATTGAGAAAGCAATAAATAAGATTACCAAACTCGAGAACTATATTGAACTTACAAATAATCCAAAGGTTTGATCTTAAATCCAAATCGAAAAGCAACAAACTAGGGTTCTTGAATTACTCTCTAGAGAAAACTATGAAAAACAAGGGCTAAAATAGAAGAAGAATAAAAGATGTGTTAGTAATGTTCTAATTTTGGTATTTATACTAAAGCTTAAACATAAAAGAAAAGTAATACAAAAATCAGTCCAAAAATCATTAAAATACACGTGTCGGGTCAACTCACCCTATCCAATCGGGTGAAAAGCTCTTTATTTCGGAAATATGAAGGACTTCCCTCCCGTTCGACCAAGCTCGCACGATCCCATTGGTCGGGAGTCTTTTCGTCTTGTTTTCAACTCTAGAACGCAGCCAGATCAACTTGCGAAGACTGTGTCTCTCAAACCAGAAGTCCGTTTGCAACGTGTGACATATCATTGGACATCCCTTCAAGTCTAGTTTCCAACACAATTAGAATTTATTGATTCCCAATTTTTTATCAAAAGTTATGATCAAAATAGTGAACAAGTGTCAGTTTTGACACTTGTTTCACTAACTCTTTGCTTCATTCTAACTCGAAATTGTCCCAAAAGGATGCGTTGTGATTCTTGTGCAATCTATATTCATCCTCAATGAGTAATAGGATTGGACTTGCATATATAATAATTTGCACCTTAATAACTTGAAAATTATCGAAACACGCAAACGGGGAGTAGTAGTTGACTTGAGTAAATCATGCAAATATGCACCTAAATGTTCTAATATGAACTAGACACAACCTAAATGCACCTAAAACTCTATATAAAATCAAAACATTGTACGACAAATAATAATGACGTTCTCACTCACAAGCTTTTGCAAGAGTTAGAGCATTTATTACAGCTATTATGAAGAAGAATTATATGGCTGGGCCATCATCACACCTCTCAATGAAGATGATGATTAGATAAATGATATGGTTGTTGATAAGTGTTGACCCTTGAGTTTTGAAGATGACTTAACCACAAAAGACATATTGTATTTTATTTATGTTAATGCTAGGTAATTCATTCTCGAGCAAAGAGAATACTTGATTGAAGATTAAAATGGAGAATTAATCAAAGATCGAAGTGAAGATGTTCAAATGATGAAGTATCAAGCTTGGAGTGAATATTAGAATACATTAGGGTGTATTTAATATCTTCTTGTCAAGGTTGAGTGAAACCTCAATATAGTTTGTGGTGAATTCTCAAACAGAGCTTGGTTTTATTCCCATGAAAGGAACAAACATTGGCACAGTTAGGAACAAGGTTAAGGAACAGAGTTAGAAACAACTTTAGGAACCCCTAATAATTCCTAAGTGGTGCGCCTAACATTACTTGTGCGCCCAACAGGTTAGTTAGGAGTTCTAGGTTAGTTTTGACTAGATCCACTATTTTAGGGAGTTTGTTAGGAAAAGATTTAAATTGATTTTCTGATTTAATTAGGATAAATATCAAACCGTTTTAAATCTTATCATTTATATTTTTAATTAAACTAAAATATTTTGTTTTCAAAATTAAATACAATTTCCGGTTTTACAAAGATTTTCTTTTTAAAATACAAAAATAACTTTCGGTTTTAATTAACTTATTTATAATGATATTTTCCTAAAAACTATTTAAAGAAAATTTTTTAATTACTCTCCAAGAAATCAATTATCACGCTTAACACTACTGCTACACGTTTGTAGTTAGTGGTGAGTGGGCTTAGTTAATTATTTCCAAAGTCTTAATTAATTTAAATAGTTTAATTATTCCCCAAGTATTTAAAATCACGTAATACTTATTGCTTCTTGTTTTTAAGTTAAGTAGTGGAGGAAGTGGATTCATTACTTCTCAATGAATATTTAATATAAACTAATTAATTAATTAAAGTCATGGACATCATGGGATAATGGATTAAGTAGTGGATAGTTTATGTCTTGCCTAAGTTCTCTATAAATAGGTGCCTAAACCTTAAAACATTTTGTGTCTGACTTTTAGGAGTCACACCAATGGGTATTTGACTTTTATAGTCTCACCAACGTGTGTCTAACTTAGCAAAATATCCTTAGTTGTCTTAAGAGTTAGTGTCGTTCCTAAAGAGAATTCATACTTACTTTATTCGAGTTATTACTCTTCCATTGTTTTACAAATTATATTTTTGGGTAAAGGGTTTGAGTGAACTCTTGTAAGTGTGAGAAGCTTTGAGTGAAGCAAGAGAAAGAGAAAGAGAAAGTAACTTCGAGTGAAGTTTGAGAGGAACGACAGTTGTGGGAACTTCTTGGGAACTTGAGTTTAGTACTTAAGTTGTGGCTCGAGAGAAAATAATAGGTTTGTAATCAGAGTTGTTTTGGCCTATTATAGTGGAAAGTTTGTTAAAATCCCTTGTGGTCGAGGTTGTTTCTTCCTACTGGCCTAGGAAGTTTTTCCTCTGCTAAAATCTCTCGTGTTCCATTGTTGTTCCCAAGTTTACTTTTAATTCCGCAAAAAGTATAGCTTATTCTCTCACTATAATTCACCCCCTCTTATAGTGCTCATATTATACAACAATTGGTATCAGAGCGGGAACTCTAAAATCAGGAAACCCTGTTGAGTTCAAGATCTTGAAAAATATGAATACTAGAGAGAAACTGGAAGAAGGGTACTCTACGCAGAGGCCACCAATGTTCAATGGTAAGTTTTACACTACTGGAAGAACAGAATGGAGATCTTTATCAAAGCCGACAATTACCAGGTATGGAGAGTCATAGAGGTAGGGATTTTGAAGTCACTACCACTAATGACAAGAATGAGGTAATTCAAAATCATTCTGATTTTGATAAAGAGATTTGAAAAATGGAAATTAATGCTCTTGCTATAAAATTGCTTCATTGTGGTCTTGGACCTCATGAACACAATCGTGTCATGGGATGCAAAACGCAAAACAAATTTGGGATCTTCTTGAAGTCACTCATGAAGGTACGAGTGAAGTTAAGAGATCAAAAATAGATCTTTTGATGAACAATATAAACTTTTTCAAATGAAACAAAAGATCTATCAAGACATGTTTACACGTTTACTAATATTATTAATGAGCTAACATCTCTTGGAAAAGTGATTACTCTGAGGAACAGGTACGAAAGGTCCTAAGGAGCCTTCCTAGGGATCGATGGATGGCTAAGGTAACTGCCTTACAAGAAACTAAGGACTTTACGAAGTTCAATCTGGAACAACTTGCTGTTCCCTTATGACTCAGAGTTGCAATTGGACAATGAGAATGGAGAATATGTCCAAGCAAAAATCGATTGCCTTAAAAGCTGATGAAAGTGAGACTCGAAAACTGAGAAGAAGAATCCGTCTCATGGTCCGAAAATTCAAAAGAATGTTTAGGAACATGAAGAATGGAGAACACAAAGGTAAAATAAGAAATATTCTAACAAACTTGTTTGTCATAAGTGTGGCAGTTCGATCACTTATCAAGGATGTCCCAATGGGAACAAGAAAAGGCAAAGGAAGGAACGAAGAAAGATAGGAACAAGGAATACAAAAGTTCCTATACTCATCTGAATGAAGAAAGCTATGGTTGCTGCATGGGGAGATCTGACTCCGAAGAAGAAGATGATCCTCAACCAAATGAGGAGACTGCAAACTTTGTCTATGGCTCTTGACAATTCCGAATCTGATGAAGAGATTGAATCTCTTGAGGCAAGTCTAGACACTCTCAAAACTCGTCTTAATTCTTTAAGTAAAGAAAAATTATTTGAGTTTATTGTTGACGCGTAAATGATTGCAAAGATGAGCCACTAAATAAAACAATGTCAACATGCTTTAAGTGTTGCAAAGGAACATACCTCTTGGCTTAAAAGTTTCGAATTGATATTGAGAAAAGATTTTTGAGTTGTTTGACAAAAATCTTAAATTAAAAGAGGATTTCGAAAATCTTAAAAATGAGAACTACTTGTTAAGCTTGAGTTATCACAATTAAAAGAGTTTGTTCCTGAAGTAGTTCTTTGACATTAAGTCAGTTCCCTTGCAAAGTTTCAAATCTGAAATAAACGAATTGAAAAATCATGTTTCTTATTTTGGAAAAAGAAAAAGGAACTTGAGGGGAATACACTAGTAGAAAAGAAGAAAATCTCATATTCCAAATGGATTAAGAACCCTCAAACAAAACGAACGAAGGTCTTGGTTTTAATCACAAAAAGAAATTTGAAAAACCTAAAAAGAGAGTTGATTTACCAAGTGATAAAGTTTGTATGTTTTGTGGGAACACTGGTCATTTAGGAACTCTTGTCCTAAAGACTTGGTCGCTTAAGAGAACTTGGAAACAAGTAAATAATTGGAAAAAGAAATCTATTGTTCCTGAAGGAAAGGAACCCAAGAAAGATTGGGTTCCTAACTCTAACAATTAGTTTTCTTGAGGTTGGAGTGAGGGGGAACAACACATGGTACCTAGACAGTGGTTGTTCTAAGCATATGACTGGAGATAAATCAAGATTTCTCTCACTCTCAGCCTATGATGGTGGAAAAACGTGACTTTTGGTGACAACAAGAAAGGTAACATAGTTGCCATGGGCAAAGTTGGTAAGTCATCGTCACATTCCATAGATAACGTTTTTCTAGTTGATGGTTTGAAGCATAATTTGTTGAGTATTTCCCAATTCTGTGATAAAGGGAACTTAGTAAAATTTAATAATGAAAAATGTTTGATAGTCAACAAAAGTACAAAGGATGTTATTTTAGAAGGAACAAGAAAGGGGAACACATATGTTGTGGATCTTAACCTTGTTCCCAAAAATAAGTTTACATGCCTTAGTGTTATTGATGATGATTCTCTTTTATGGCATATGCGTCTTGGACATGCTAGTTTTTCTTTGCTTGACAAACTTCGTTCTAAAGAACTAGTTTTAGGTCTACCTTCAATTAAGTTTCATGTAGATCGTGTTTGTGATGTGTGTGCTAAAGGGAAGCATGTTAGATCCTCCTTTAAGTCCAAGAATGTGGTAAGTACCACAAGACCATTAGAGTTGATTCATATGGATTTGTGTGGACCAATGAGGATTCAAAGTAGGAGTGGCAAGAAATATGTGTTGGTTATTGTTGATGACTTCTCTAGATTTACATGGGTTATTTTTCTTTCTAGCAAGGACGAGACTTATGATGAGTTCCTTGTCTTTGCAAAGAAAATTCAAAATTTGAGTGGTCAAAAATTGTTACACCTTAGATCCGACTTTAAGCTTGATGACTTTAGTAGGGATCTTGGCTTAGATCATAATTTCTCCGCTCCTAAAACACCTCAACAAAATGGTGTTGTTGAAAGGAAGAATAGAACATTAGAGGAAATGGCTAGAACTATGTTTATAGCTAGTGGTCTTCCTATGAACTTTTGGGCCGAAGCAGTGAATACTGCTTGTCATATTATAAATCGTGCCATGATGAGACCTTTGTTAAATAAAACTCCTTATGAGCCATATTTTGGTAAAAAGTCCAATATACATATTTCAGAACACTTGGATG
Source organism: Beta vulgaris subsp. vulgaris (assembly GCF_026745355.1). NCBI lineage: Eukaryota > Viridiplantae > Streptophyta > Magnoliopsida > Caryophyllales > Amaranthaceae > Beta > Beta vulgaris. The sequence continues at coordinate 31,553,009 of NC_079202.1, read as the reverse complement.
TAAATATTTTGTTCATAATAATGGGAAACAAAATCTTGGAAAATTTGATGCTAGAAGTGATGAAGCTGTATTTCTAGAATACTCTTCTAGTAGCAAAGCTTATAGAGTTTATAATAAAAGGACTATGTGTGTAGAAGAAAGTGTGCATATTATTTTTAATGAAACAGATAAACGTGTTCCAAACACACAAGTTGATGATGACTTCAAAATAGGTTTGTAAAAGACCAAATTCTCATTGATGAGACTTTGGAAGAAGAAGAAGTCAAGGGAACAAAGCCTAAGGAACAACATCATGTTCCTGTTCCCAACGAAGAAGAAGAACTAGGTGAGGATACACAAGTGAATGAATCCACTATTGTTGAACCTAGTTCCCAAGAACCGGGAAGTGAAGATGATCAAGAAAATCAAGTTTCTATCCAGAATTTCCAACCAAAGCCTTGGAAACATCAGCGTTCCCATCCTGTGAAACTGATCATAATCAGTGACATAAACAACGGAACTCAAACGAGATCTCAAATTAGAATTTTTTGTGCTTTTCATGCTTTTCTTTCTATGATGAAACCCATGAACCATGAAGAAGCTCTCACGGATGCTGATTGGATTGTATCTATGCAAGATGAACTCCATTAATTTGAAAGGAACAAGGTTTGGCACCTTGAACCTAAACCTAAACACAATAAGGTTATTGGTTTGAAATGGGTGTTTAGAAACAAGTTGGATGAGTTCGGAACCATAGTAAAGAATAAGGCACGTTTAGTTGTAAAAGGATACAATCAACAGGAAGGTTTAGATTATGAAAATTTTTTTTGCTCCTGTTGCTAGATTGGAAGCTATTAGAATTTTTTTTACATTTGCTGCTTTCATGGGTTTTAAATTGTATCAAATGGATGTGAAATGTGCGTTTTTAAATGGTTATCTAAATGAAGAGGTTTTTGTGGAACAACCTCCGGGTTTTGAAAATAAAGATTTTCCAAAGCATGTCTTCAAGCTTGACAAGGCTCTTTATGGGTTAAAGCAAGCTCCAAGAGCATGGTATGAAAGACTTTCAAAGTTTCTTCTTGAAAATGAGTTTAAAAGAGAAAAATTGGATCGAACCTTGTTTTTAAAATCAAAAGGAAAACATTTATTAGTAGTTCAAATATATGTTGATGATATTATATTTGGTGCCACTAATGAATCTTTATGCAAGGACTTTGCTAATCTCATAAGTAAAGAATTCTAAATGAGCATGATGGGTGAACTCAACTTCTTCTTGGGGTTGCAAATCAAGCAAACAGAAGAAGAAATCTACATCCATGAACAAAAGTATATAAAGGAATTGCTGAAAAAGTATGGTTTGGAGGCTTCCAAAGTAAATCATACATATATGGGAACTTCAACCAGATTGGATGATGATACTATAGGAACAAGTGTGGATCAAACCAAGTATCGATGTGTGATTAGCTCATTATTATATCTAACTGCAAGTCATCCTGATATTGCTTTTAGTGTAGGGCTATGTGCAAGGTTTCAAGATAATCCAAAGGAATCTCATCTCACAGCAGTGAAGAGAATCCTAAGATACCTCAAAGGAACAGATGATTTGAGCCTATTCTATTCAAGAAGTGATACCTTTGAACTGAAAGGATTCGCAGATGTTGACTATGCTGGAGATCTGGTCAATAGAAAGAGTACATCAGGTATGGTTCAGTTCCTTAGTCATAGTTTAGTTTCTTGGAGTACTAAGAAGCAAAACACAATTGCTTTATCTATAGAAGAGGCTGAATATGTTGTAGCAGCAGCATGTTGTTCCCAAATGCTATGGATAAAACAACAACTTCGTGACTATGGAATTTACTTTGATTGTGTTCCCATCTATTGTGATAATACTAGTGCAATTAGTATTTCTAAAGATCCCGTGCATCATTCTAGAGTTAAGCATATCCATATTAGGCATCATTTACTTAAGGATAATGTTGAAAAGGGCCTTATTAAAATGGAATTTTGTGAAACTGAACGTCAGATTGCTGATATTCTGACTAAACCCTTAAATAGAGATAGGTTTGAAAAACTGAGACTTGAACTTGGCTTGATTAAGTTGAAATAATTGCTATAATGTTTCTCACTATTAGTTTGACTCTTTGGCATTATGTATGTGTGGATAAATTTGATATTTTTATTTGTTTAAAATACATCACAATCTTTATATGATTATTTCATATATATAAGTGAAAATGTCTGAAAACTGCTCACCAAGGTCCAATAACATTCCCCTTATTGTTCATAAAACAATTATATGCCTTAAGAGTTGACAAGGGATTAAATGATTAATTGCGTTCCAAAGTAGCAAAAATTGTTGTTCTCATTCGATGTTCCCAAGCACTGTTCCCAGCGTATTAAATCTAGGATTTCTTTTAAATTTTCGAAATTCAAAATAAAAATCCAAAAATATTATGTTCAGATTTTTCTCCTAAAAAGCTGATCTTAATTCCTTTATACTTTCCTAATATCTCTCAAATTAGTTGGGAAATATTATCTTTAACTTTATTTAATTTTCTTTATTTTTTTTCTCTCTCCTCAAACCGTGTACAATACACGGTTAAGTAATTTTTTTTTTACTTTTCATCTTCCTTCATAAGTCACTCCCTAGTTTTCCCCCTAAACCAAAACTTACACATTTTCACCTCAAATAAAACCGAAAACCTTCAAAAATCATGATCATCTCACAAACTCCTTACTCTCTCTCTAACCAAAAACCCAAAAAACCCTCTCCCTCTTCCACTCACACCGAATCTCCAACTCCCATGGATATCTCTCCAAATCCATCAAAACAGATCTTGAGAAAGAGGAAGCAAACTGAAAAAAATTTGGGAAATGGAAGTGGAGGAATCACATGCAAAAATTGAGGGGGAACCGACTGTTCCTGTGGAGAGGAACAACCAAGGTTGCAAAAAGAAAATCCGTCGCAACTCGGTATGTTCATGGTTTATGTATTGATATTACTTGGTGTAGAAAGGTTACTTTTAGTCAATTGCTTGAATTGATTAAATTTCAAGGTTGGGAACGACTCTTCGAAAATTGTTATGGACAATGTCTAGTTCCCAAACTTATGGATGAATTTTATGATAACTTTTCAATTGATGAAGAAGGAAATTGTTCTACTCTTGTTAAGGGAACTCAAATTGATTTTAATGCTGAATTTTTGGGAAATCTATTCGGTATTCCTGTGACGGGAACTGATGTGTATTTCAAAAAACAACGAGGATCTTATCCCTTTTCAGATATTTCCTTTGATGAATTAATTATGAAATATGGTGGAAAAATAGGAAATACCTTTCTTGATCACAATCTTCTTTCACCTTACCACAAAATACTTTTCCACATTCTAAAGAATGCCCTTTTAGCTCGCCTTTCTAAGCGTGCTCAAGTGAGCATGTTAGACTTCATTTACATTCACTGTCTAGCCTCCCATAAACCCATAAATTTTCCATCCTTGATGATTCAACACACGAGTCATTGTATTGAAAAAGGATTTGTTGTTGGTTATGGAGCTATTGTTACGAAAATTTTAATTAAGTTTTCCCTTTGGATAATTTGTAGTTGTTAATGTTGGATTTCTGTTGTCAATGTTGGATTAGAGGATGAAATTTGTTGGGGTTTGATTTCTTGCTGTTACTTTTGAATATGTCCCTTTATATGCTGCATATGTTGGTTTGAGTCCCTGCCTTTGAGTTGGAGAAGCTATTTTTGGATGATGTGTGTATGTACATGTAAGAATAGAACCTCAATGACCATAGGGAGAGGTTATGCACTTGGGTGTCCCTGTCCCTTTTGCTGGTCTGAGTCCTCTATGTGTTAATGTCCAAGTGATGAGAGGACTTAACATAATTGCAATGATGTTTGATTTGCTCCGTTTGCAACAATGGACATTTGCCGGTGCTACACCATTGACATTAGTCCTTGTTGTGAATATTGAGGCCGGTAACAAACATCCTTACTTTTTTTTGTGAAAAAACCCTAAACCTGATGGACCTTAGGTTGTCAAATGATGAGACTTATGAAAACAGTAAGCATGCATTCAATAGGATAATAAGAGCACATTATTTTCCAACCATTGAGTCTCCATAACAATTGCCAAACATACACATAGCATACCTTCCATTAAAGTTTAATTTCTTCAATTAGGATCAACAAAATAAGTGTGACTAGTTACTGCCATTACATAACTACAAAAAGGACCTTCTAACCACTATAGGTAACCTAACAAAAAGAAGTGTTTAACTTGAAAGCTTAAAGTCTAGGTAAGTGAACAAAAAAGGGATTACAATTTAGCCTAACCTTCATCAAAAGTGGTTAAAAAGGACAATCATCTTCATGCTTCATTTAATCTGCATTAACTTAATTCTATGTCTTCCTCCATTGCTTCCTCTAAGAAGTCAGTTGCCACTACATTAAGATATGTGACAGCCTCATCAATGACTTAGCTTCTTGTTCAACTTCAACATTCTCCTTTAGCAACCCCAATCTTTCCAACCTAGCCTTCCTCACATGTGGATTCTTGTAGTTGTTCCCTCTCTTGACCATGAGAGATGTTACCATTACATGTTGTAAATGAATCCATGTGTACTTAATGATATTGGGATCAAAGTTTACAAATGCTAGATTGACTTGCTCAATCAACTCAACCAAATTTTTAGGAAATGATTGGTATTGCAATCTCTGAAAAGCCCTAAAAGAGCTAAATGTAGGATGTTGAAATCAGAAGATGGTGGTGGTTGAAAAATAAGGTGAATGTTAAACCCATTTTGGTTTGCTGCATTTCTAAATTCTACATCATCATCCCTTAGGTGTGGCCTTGCATTATCTTGTTGAATGAATATGTCCCTACACATCCCTTTTGGCCATTTCCTTATGGTACTTGGTAGAACATTTCAGAGCATCATATCTCTGATCACAACCTTAGTAACATTTTGTATTTCCTTGGTCTCAAGTGTCTCAGCATCTCTGTTTTTGCTTCTATTCTTTGCTCTTGGTGTGAACACAAAAGGGAAAATTCCAAAATTTCCATCATGTATCATCACACCATGTTCATTAAATAAGGGCCTTGATGTAACACCCATGAACATTGCCTTGATCTTGTACCTTTTTAACATGCATACTCTGTATGGATCAATTTCTGATGGTAGCAGATAAAACCTTCTCTTGTCAGGGTTTAAGTAAAACCATTTTTCATCAATATGAACAATGTTGTTCATATGGATGAAGCATGGTTTGCTACCCTCTGTTGCATAGCCAATGTGCTTGAGTACCCACTGCATTCTCTCTTTCTTATGCTTGTCTGTCACTGTTAGGTGGTTGTTGCTTGCGTACACCCCCAGCTTTACTACCTTTAGCAGCCTGAAAATCTTCATGTGTGAGCACTTTAAGTAGCATGTGTATGCTCTATAAGTACATCTCAGATGAAGGGGGGATGATTGTAGCCATTCCTCAAAAACTTCTTTTGCTTTCCTCCTTGATCTGCCCTTTTTTTGGACCTGACATCAATGGCTTCTCCTCTTGCTCTCTATTTTTCTGCTTCTTTGAATATTCTGAAAATTGTACTTTTATGCACCCCAATTTGATTAGCAACCCATGAAATTTTCCCCCATGGTAACTTCCTATTTTCCATCTTACCAAGGAGCTGAAAACTTATGTAACCTCTTTGATTGTTTGTTAGATTCCCAAATTTTTTTCTCATAAATGCATTTGACCCATATTTCTTCTTTAGTAGGTGTAGGTGCTCCTAACCCTTATTCATCAAGTAGCTGATCTATTCCAAAGAATGCATTTGCGTCATCCATTCTGGCTGGTTTTTGTTGCTAGGATGAGGGTGCTACTTTTGCTGCTGGTTTTTTTTTTTGTTGCAAGAAGATGTACAGTGTGTGTAATGACTAATTTCATATTAAACTTAAGCAATTGTGGGCTAATATTTTGTGTATTTAAACATTCATTTTCTTATGGGTTCCTCTACTTATATAAAGAGAGGTGTAATTAGGGTTGAAACAATGCAATTTGGTGGAAAACTTTGAATTATAACTTAATGACTAAGGTTACAAATTTGGTTTTCTTAAATTTGGTTCAGTAAAAAGGCTCCAAAACAACGCCTAACATAACTCTACCAAATATAAATGGCAACTAAAAATTTTGGTGTAAATAATTGTTTAGGTAATGATAATGGGAAGGAAAATAAAAAGGCATGTATGTGCCCTTTGATTCTCTCTCCTAAAAAGCCAAAAAGGCAAATTTTTCCCCCAAAAAAATTGATCCTAAATGCCCCACATGGGCAACTAACCAAATGGTCCCTCCTTTTTTCTCTCTCTTACTTTTCACTGATTCACCCATCCAACTACAATTACCAAATTTTGATTAGGAGTTCATGCCCTTTCCAAATGTTGCAATCTTTTTGTTACGGAGGAAGTATATCCCGTCCAATCAAGTTTGTGAAGATTTGTTTTTCTGTATTTTTTTACAAAATGTCTCTACTTTTTGTAGCCATTTTTATAAGAAATTTGTGCAGATTTTAGTGAAATTGGGTGAAATTTATCCCCAATTTTGTGCAGATTCTTCCGTTTTCACATTATTTGGTTAGAATTTCATAGAAAAATGAGCGAAATAGCTTTTACTTTATGTATATTGAACAAAATGGTTGTTACTGTTTCATATAACTGGGATGAAATGGTTGCTACTGTTTCATGTGTATTTTGTGAAGTAGCATAATCTCATTAAGTGTATGCGTTGGTAATCAATTGTTGTTTGTGTATGATGTTTTCCGTTGCTAGCTCTTGTTTTAGGTAAAGCATGCTTTACTTGGCTTATGTTTGATACGACAACGTCGGTTCCAAAGGTTATAATGTATCCGGATGTCTCACTATTTTCAATAGAGCCGGGAAACTCATTACTCATTAGTCATTACTCATTAGTCATTAGTGGTTGCTTCTTTCACCCTTGGCTTACCAAGGGTATAACACATAATATCTCATATGTTGTCTTCAATCTTAGTTGTTCTATCTTCATTCCTGTAGCTCAGGGCACCGAGGGACGAAGTCTAGATTCAATATCAATTTGCTTCCTAGCTTTGAACTAAGTACACTCTAGGTTATTGTCAAGACATATAATCATGGACTTAGCATTATACAGAAAGAAAGAGGTCAGGATGAATATTTTGTTCCCCTTAAGGAATTAGATAGCAGCGAGTACTCTTCTGCTAGTTCTTCTTTTTTATTGTGTATCCTAGATTCCTACTGCCTATGTCTTTAAAAGTGTTGATTTTTTTTAATAGGCACATGCTCATGTTAGGTAAGTATCTTAAGAAATAGACGTTATCTATAGCTGACAAAGTAAACATGTAATATTCTGAGTTGCGAGGTAGCCTTTTTTAAGCATGATTTTTAAACTCCGTCACAAGGATCCTACCTCACCAATCTACCGTATACATGTAGGATATTATTTCAGATTGACATATATCTCAACGGTTTGCTTTGTAAGAGGTCAGAATATGTGGAATTGTCTATTAAGTGTGTAAATTTACATGGGATTTCCCTAGTCCCATATGAATTGGTACCTTAATGGAACTCCACCACTAAGCTTTCTTTTTGTTCATTGCTTCTCACTACTACCTGATACAACCTTGAACATGGAAATGAGTGGTAATGTAAATTAAGGAAGAAAAACATTTTTTGGTATTTCGGCTGCATTGCCATAGTCATTCAAATGTGTCATGTTTGTCTTCGTATCTGTTTTTACTAAAAGTGCGGGTAATAGATAGCACATATATCTTATTATGTTGGTTCAGGTCATGTGAGAACTATTAAATAAGAATAATTTTTTCAGATATGTTTGGGGAGGATGATGAAACAAAGGGTGAGAATGATGCGGGAAATAATGAGGGGGAGGATGATGTGGATTATGTACTATTGAATAAAAATAATTTTTTCATCCGGTAAAGTACTTCTTACAATATACACGAAATATTTTGACCTATTTCGTGCAAGCCATGTGAAACATATTAACTTGTTTCATACAATCTTCACGAAGCAGTTTTATCGGTTTCATACAATCACCAAGAAACAGTTTAACCTATTTCATTCAATTAGCACGAAACAAATATGTTTTTTAAGGATTGCACAAAATAGTGGTAAGTGTTTCATGAAAATTGCATGTGTACAATTGTGGGAAAATAATTGTGTTAACCTATTGTAGGTTAACCTGGCATTCAATATATATAGTGTTACAATATAGACCTACGACTATGAAAGTACCATTCTACCCTTTACAATATAATATTATCCCTTTGCATATAATATTATCCAATACACCCCCTTAATCTTTACGGGGTGAAACAACGGATAGATTGGTACGATGTTTAGTAAACAAGTCAGTAGATAGGCCTTTAGTAAAAATGTCTGCAATCTGAGACTGTGTAGGAACATGTCGAACAATAAGACCTCTCTTGGCAACCATTTCTCGAACAAAGTGATAGTCAACATCGATATGTTTGCTACGATCATGATGAACTGGATTAGCAGTGAGATAAGTAGCAGAGACTTTGTCGCAATAGACAATCACAGGACGACGGAGAAAATGGCCAATGTCAGCAAGAAGTTGCTTGAGCCAAATAGTTCTGCAGCTGTGTAGGCAACGGCCCTGTATTCAGCTTCAGTGGAGGATTTAGAGACAGTAGGTTGCTTTTTAGAACGCTAGGAAACTAAATTCTTCCCAAGAAAAATAGCATATCTAGTAGTAGAACGCCGTGTGTCAGGACATCCTGCCCAATCTGCATCACAATAGGCAATAACAACAGTAGGATAACTGCTGCTATATAAATAAAGTCCATAATCCAGAGTGCCTTGCAGATATCTGAAAATTCTTTTCACAGCATGAAGGTGAGTAGTACGAGGAGCATGCATAAACTGAGACACCATATTAACAGCATAAGCAATATCAGGACGAATCATAGTTAAATACTGCAATGCACCAACCATACTACGATAATCTGTGGGATCAGCAAGAAGTTCTCCATCAAGCAGAGACAATGTTACTCTAGAGACAACAGTAGTGGTAACTGGTTTAACAGTATGAAGATGGAATTTACGAAGTGTTTATGCTAAAATTCATCGCTAACGATGAAATTGAAGTTTGTGGGACGTGTCAACCAGATAATGTAAAGGTCAATACGACGAAAGAATGCAAAGGGGAGTCAAAGAGGATGAACACACAAAAATGGTGACGCGGAAAACCCCAATGAAGATGGGTAAAAATCGCGGGTGATTAGAGATCCACCAAACTAATATCGTTCACTATCTTTCTTTGTGACTGAATGTCGTTTACAAGAATGCCAAGTTCACCTTAGTGTCTTTCTCACAATGTTGCGTCAAAAAATATGAAAATGACCTCTCTCTCTCTTTTATATGCCTTTTCTTTCCTTTGGCTCTTTCCCAACGAATACAACAATAAATCTACTCATTATTACATTGATTTCCTTGCTTGAATTACGCCGATCTCCTTCACTTATGAGCCAACTTCTTGACCCACGCTCCTTAACGGCTGAATTTAAGGCTGGTTACACTTTCCCCTTATTTAGCCAGACCGTTACTCATTTAATGTTCCAGCTTCAAATTGCACGTTGCCTGCTACGTCTTCGGGTCCAATTTTCTTCGTCACTGTGCCGTAGGTTGTCATGTCATCGTGTCATTACGTCCTTGCGTCAATGTCAACCTGTAAAAAATTCAGCCATAACAGTTTGCCCCCAATTGTTGAAATCGGGGTGACACAAAGCCCATGAGACAATTGTAAAAATTCCTTTAAATTAATCAAAGAAGTTATGTATAAATCGTTAGGAGATCAAAAAATCATAAGATAAATTTTTACACTTGTCAGTTCTTAGAAAAAATTCCGATGGGAACATAAGGAAGGAAAGGAAATATTCTCGAACGGTTTATCTTTGGCAACTCAAGAGTCGCCAACTGCAAAAAGGTAGTTTTTTTGTTTAAAATGTCGTTTTAATTATAACCGTTGGTCCCATTGTCATGATTACTTTTAGTTGGCATAAATAACTAAGGCGGTTTTTTAAACAACTCAATCCCCACTTTCAATTTCATCAAATCTTTCTCTCTCTTTAAGTAAGGCAACTTCCTTAACTCTCTTAATTCTCTCCGCCGGGAAATCGATCGCTGACACCAGGTAACTTCGCACTTTCTCGCTCATTTTTCCCTTTGATTTGCTCTATCTTTTCTTCTTATACCGTTCTCATGGCTCCAAGTAGACGCAGTATTAGGACTTTTGTGAAAAATCAAGAGACGTCGAAAGGAAAGGAGAAAGCTGTAGATTTAAGGGTAGAGAATGAGGATGAACTGTCAACGATGTCAGAAGAGGACCTTTTAAGGTTTTTAGACTTAGGAAATTTGCCTGTAGATTAGGAATGTCGAACCTGACGAACCCCCAGAATCGTGTCCCCAAAAATGGGTAGTGCTTTACGAATACCCTTTCAAAATAGGTCTTAGGCTTCCTTTTACCCCCCTAGCAAGGGATTTGATGCAGATTCACCAGATCAGTCCTGGACAAATCATGCCCCAAGTCTGGAGGATTCTTGGCGTCATCGACAGGGTGACAGCGTCTTGGGAAGAGGCCTTCACCCTTCACGACCTACAATTACACAATGAAATTAGGGTTAAAGCAAAAAATAGGATAGCTCTACATGCAAAACCGAGGTTAGAACCTCTGGTCGGGGGAATTCAGTCAAACGACAGAGGTTGGATGAACAGGTTTGTTTTTGTGAAGAGGTCGTTGCTAGGGGAAGCCAGGGCGTATCTGGTCAGTGGCTGGAATACCGAAGGTGTGTTAATTTCCAGTTTTTCTAAGTTCGCGACGTGTCGTTAACATCATTCTTACATCGTTTCTTTTGCAGGTCTTAATCCAAAACTATTGTCGCATCGCGACGAGTCTCAGAGTCTCTGTGACAAGTTTCTGAAGGTGTCAGAGGACGACAGGCAGTTCAGAAGGGTTCTCTTTGCTTCTCAAGATAGTTGTTCATCTATGGCATCTGGTTAGTCCATCTGTCTTTTATTTCTAAGTAAGATTCTCTAAGGAAGGTCCTTGCGTTACTAACTTGCTCTGGTATTCTTGGACAGGTTCATCACAGTCGCGTCCTAGGGGGAGTTTGGACGGTCAAGCGCTAGCTGAGATGCTGCGCAAACGTAAGAGGGAATCTTCTGTTGACGCGACGTCCCTATCGTCAGCATCAGCAAAGAAGGACACGGCGATCGTCGTCCATTTGGACGATGAACAGGACGTCGCGTCCAAGACGCGCAAAACTGATTTCTTGGCCCCTCCAGACAAGAGTGGGCCTTCCTACTCTGTGACTGTCCCAAGTGACTTCATGTCGTTGGAACGGTCCATATGGCCTGAAGCAGACAGGTTCCTCTTTCCCAGCGCAATGGAAAGGATCAAGGAACACACTCTTCCTCGCATGATGTCGGATGGGCTGGAACTCCTATTTCTGGTATAAACTTCCGACTTCCCTTTTCAAACATTATTCCTTCTTATGACTATAGCTTGCGACTCTCTAAATGACACGTATCTTTTTTTTTTTTGTGCAGTCTTGTCAACATCTCCTGATGGCTAAGAGGGAGGTCTCCTCTATGCTGAAAGGTCATCTGACCATGAAACAAGGAATGGAGAAGGCTGAGTTGGATGCAAAGTCCAAGAGCGATGAGGTGGAGTCCTGCAAGAAGGCCATGGAGGATATGAAGAAGTCTTTGCAGAAGAATGGGGAGGAGCTGGAAGAGATAAGGCTGAGGGCAACTAGGTTGGAGGAGTCTTCTCGTCTGGAGATCTCGACGCTCCAAGCAAGCGTCGACGCACAGAAGAACGAGCTGGACATGCTCGAGGCTGAGGTGACGACTAGGGTCAGGGTGAAGCTGATGTACCAGTTCCTGATGAAGAAGACAGCATCCTGGACGCCGCGAAAGGACATCGACCTATACATCCAATACATGGGGTCAATGAAAGATCTTATGGATGAGGAGGACTTAGCTGCGACGGCGGATTCCACATCAAAGGTTGATGACAATGCCCCGTCTTGTGTTGGGTTCATAGCGTCAGATGTGCCTCCTGACCCTGAGACTGAGAAGGAAGCCACTGTCTTGCCATCTGAAACGTCAGAGGAGAAGGAAGCTGAGAAGGTCTCTGACGTTTAATCTCCTAGTCCCTTATGTCATGCCTCTTATCCTTTAAATTTTTTTAATCAAATTGTGTTTTAAGTCACTCAAGGGAGTGACTGTTTGTATTATACTTTTGGGTCACCTAAGGGGGTGACCATAACTTTTAAATTACTAATCGTCGTACTTTTTGGGTCACCTATGGGGGTGACCATTTACTACGTTGCTTCTGAAAAAATTTCTTATCATAGATAATCTTATGTCTCTGCTGTGTGTCACATGCATGTATCCCGGTCGTTATTCCGACGTTTCTAAAGGATTAATCAGGCGTTCTATAGGCCATCCTTGGTCGCTCAGACGTATCGCTTGGACTTAGTAAGAGTCATAATTAGTCATACGGACGTATCATTTGGACTCAATAAAAGTCATAATTAGTCATACTGACGTATCGTTTGGCCTCAATAAAAGTCATAATTAGTCGTTCAGACGCGCCGTTTGGATTAAACGACTTTCTAGAATACACATAGGAAATACACAAAACTTACATGTGCCTGTCAGGGGGATGGCTGAGATGTCACCAATAGCTATGATTTTAAAATGATTTTGCCCCTGTCGTTGCGTCGGCTGAGGTAATGGTGGAAGTCTTGGGACGTTCATGAGTTGAATGTGGACAACTTGCCTGCAACTTCAACAAGTACCCAGTGAAGAACACTATGGTCGCTAATCACCTAGCGACCCAATTATAACATTGCCAACCAATCCACTTCTCTATGTATATATGTTGTTTTTTTTTTTTGACTGAAAATGAAAACAAAGCTCGCCACTTGGCTTTTAAAAGTAGTATCGTTTGAGGTGCGTGGCATTCCAACTGCGAGGTACTGAGCTTCCGTCATGTCGAACCAATTGGTAGGCTCCATGGCCTACTACTTTACTGATTTGATATGGCCCTTCCCACTTCTGGCCTAGTTTGCCAGCGTTAGCCTCTTGTGTTTTGGAACACTTTTCTTAGGACCCAATCTCCTTCGACGAAGGACTTGGCTTGAATGTTTTTGTTGAAGCTCCTCGCTACTATTTGCTACTGTGCTGCCATGCGCACCAGCGCTGCATCGCGCAATTCCTCAATGGTATCTAGGTCGTTGATCAATTCATCGCGGTTCCGTGGTTCCGTCGCTAGGCTGCATCTCGCAGTCAGGACGCTCACCTCTGTTGGCAGGACAGCCTCGCAACCATAGACTAATGAGAATGGAGTTTGTCCGGTGGCGGTGCATGGGGTCGTACGAATAGCCCACAAGATGGAAGGCAACGCCTCCGCCAATTTACCTTTCTTGGCTGTGAGCCGTTTCTTCAAAGAGTCAATGATCGCCTTGTTGCTGGATTCGGCCTGTCCATTAGCTTGCGGGTATCTTGGCGTTGACGTTAGCAACGCTATGCCCCACTCATCGCAGAAGCGTCTTGTTTCGTTGCTATGAACTGCGACCCGTTGTCGCATACTATCTCGGACGGGACACCAAATCTGCAAATGATGTTAGTGTATATAAAGGAGATCACTTCCTTATCACGTACTGCTGAAAAGATCCTGCTCAATCCACTTAGAAAATAGTCAGTTAGTGCCAACATAAAGACCTTCTGTCCTGGGCTGGAGGTAACTTACCAACTATGTCCATGCCCCACTTCATGAAAGCAAGGTGTTAGAGTAGGATGCAAAGGTTCACAAGGTTTGTGCGTCATACCTGCATTCGTTGACAACTATCACATTTGGCGACATACCTTGTTGCGTCCTTCCTCATTGTCGGCCAATAATAGCCCATGCGCAATACTCTGTAGATAAGTTGCGCCCTCCTGAATGATTCCCACAGGTGCCATCGTGCATGTCCTTCAGGACTTCCCCATGCTCCTTTTCCAAACAACGTAGGTAGGGGCCTGCGGGACCGTTTGAAGAGTACTCCCTGAATGAGGACGTATCGCGACGCCTTGAATCGCATTCTGCGTGCCTCCGCCTTATCTGTTGGGAGTACATCGTTAGCAAGGAAATCATAAAATGGTTTTGTCCAACTGACACTTACCTCGTCATTGTCGGGATTACTTCCTGACGCGGGACCGTCTATATTATTGACGACCCCACGACTGTCTCGAAGTTGGTCGGTCGTGGTTGCGACAGCGTCTCCAATATTTTTAGCGATCAGGGTTTGTCAAGTGAACAATAGGGACGGACGTAAACGAAACGTCCCTTAAGAAGATCCGAGGTTGGCCAATGCATCCGCTTGTGTATTTTGATCCCTAGTATCTGCAAAATATCAAACGAATTAAATACTTTACTTTTACTCTGAGCTATTTCCAGATACATGGCCATTTTAGAGTCTTTTGCTGCAACTTCGCCTTTGACTTGGCTGACTATCAGCAGTGAATCGCTGAAGACTTTCAACGCTTTCGCTCCCATGTCTTCTGCTAACGTCATTCCGGCTATGAGCGCCTCGTATCGGCTTCGTTATTCGTCGCTCTAAATTCACAGCAAATGGCTCGTACTATCTTGCCCCCTGTGGGACTTTAGCACAATGCCTAGACCTGCGCCACGAAAATTAGAAGATCCATCGACGAACAATATCCAGTAGTCGTCGTTTACTTGGTTAATCCTTGAACTTCGTCGTCCGCAGGTTCTCTAGCTCTGGGCTAAAGTCCGCCACAAAATCTGCCAAAGCTTGTGACTTGACAGCGTCCTTGGATGAAACTGGATGTCGTACGCGCTGAGTGTATTGCCCACTTGCTCATGCGACCTGTCAATTCCGGATGTCGCAAAACAGACTTGATAGGATAATTAGTCATTACGACTACAGTATGCTTTCAAAATAATGCCTAAGCTTCTTAACAGCTACGACTATGGCTAAGATGAGTTTTTCTAATGAAGAATACCTGGTCTCCGCGTCTAGCAGAGACTTACTGACATAGTAAATTGGTAGCTGCTGGCTCTCCGCCTCCCGTGTCAGGACAGCGCTGACGGACACGTTACTTACCGCGAGATAGAGCTGCAACGTTTCCCCAATGTTTGGCTTTGACAGCAAGGTGGCGTCGCCAAATAGTTTTTCAGCTTTTGCAACGCATCTTCATTTGTTGCGTCCATGCGAAGCCCTTGTTCTTTCTCAGGACGTCATAAAACAGATGACCTTCTCAATGACCGGGATATGAAACGATTAATGCGGCCACGCGACCGGTCAACTTTGTACTTCCTTGACGCTTCGCGGGGACTGAATGTTGATGATGGCTTTGATTTGATCTTGGCTGGCCTCAATTCCCGCTGCTCACGACGTACCCTAGAAATTTTCCTGCGGACACTCCAAAGATGCACTTAGTAGGATTTAATTTCATGCCATACCTTCGTAGTACGTCGAAAGCCTCCGACAGGTGTTGAATGTGATTGCTCGCTTGCTTGGATTTGACGAGCATATCATCGATGTACACTTCCATGGTGTCGCCCAGTTGATCTTTAAACATTTGATTAACTAGTCGCTGATACGTGGCACCTGCATTTTTAAACCAAAAGGCATAACCTTGTAACAATATATACCTTTATCAGTACAAACGCGGTCTTTTCCTGGTCGTCCGGATGCATCAATATTTGGTTGTACCCGGAATACGCGTCCATGAACGTTAAAAGCTCGTGACCGCCGTCGCGTCGACCATTGCATCTATATGAGGAAGAGGAAACGGATCCTTAGGACATGCTTTGTTTAGGTCTGTGAAGTCGATGCAGACTCTCCACTTTCCGTTCTTTTTGCTGACCACCACGACGTTAGCTAACCAATCTGGGTATTTTACTTCGCGGATCTTTCCGGTATCGATAATTTCTGGACCTCATCATTGATGACCTGGTTCCTTTCAGGAGCGAACTTGCGTCTTTTCTGCTTCACAGGCTTGTGAGCGGGATCGACGTTGAGCTTATGCGTGATAACGTCAGGACTGATACCTGTCATATCTTCATGGGACCAAGCAAAACAATCTTGGTTAGCTTTCAAGAAATCGATTAACTGACCTCGTATCTCTGTGACAATGTCGCTCCGATTCGAACGACGCGATCGGGGATGGATGGATCGAGCATACTTCATCCACGTCCTGCTCGCTGGGCGCGTCGGGTGCTGACCCATCCTTTAATTGCTAGATAGCTGCCTTTGGGGGCTTGAGCGACGAACTATAGCATTCCCTTGCAGACTTCTGCTCGCCCTTTATTTCTTGGACCCCCCATTTGGTAGGAAACTTCAGCGACTGATGATAGGTTGAAGGGACGCCTTCATCTTGTGTATCCATGGGGTACCGAGAATGATGTTGTATGCTGACGGGCAATCACGAGTTGAACCTGGTTGGGAGGTTGACGCCTTTGGCTAGCGTTGGCAGCGTGATCTCCCGACAGTATGTTGGCCTCTCCACTGAAACCTACTAAAACAGTAGATTTTTTAGTAATATCTTTATCACACAGACCCATACCTTCGAGGGCGCTTTTGAATATGATGTTGGCTGAGCTACCCCCCATCGACCAACACTCGCTTCAACAGGCAGTTGCTGACAGTCAGGGATATGACTAATCCGTCATGATGCTCCACGTCGCAGACGTCGTCGTCATCAAAGGTTATGGCCATCGCTTCGAGCTTGCGCTCCTCAGCTGACCTGCAAGATTTATAAACGGCGGACGAGGGGGTACCCTCTCTTGCTAGCCTTTTGGCTGCGGAATACGTTAGTCCACATACATCAGATCCACCAATGACGTTAATTACCTTTACGTGTGCGGGCGACGCAGGAGGGTCGGATTGCGCGGTATTTTTCCAAAGGACGCTTTACCTTTGTCGCTCAGAAGGTCCTTAAGATGCCCCTTATTGAGCATGAACGCGACTTCGCGTCGCAACGCAATGCACTCCTCCGTCTTATGCCCATGATCATGATGGAACTGACACCATTTTGACTGATCTTTTTGCGCGTCGGGGCGGTCGCTCTTCTCGGCCAACGAACAGGCGCTCCGATTCTAGCTAAGGCATTCACTACGCCTCCGACGTCGACGGAGAACCCGTAGGAGTCTAAGGCAGGGAAGGTTGGCGACTCTGTCCTTGTGCTGTTACCTGCACTTTCTGCGACGTTAGTAATATTGTTTACCTGGTTTGAACGGCTGTAGGGGTAACTTCGCCAGTTGTTCTTCTTAGGGACGAAGGCCTTCCGATCAACGGGAGTATCCGACGCGCATCGGGTGGATATGGTGTTGAGGATGGCGTCGTCTTCCTCCAACCGCATTTGTGCTAATGCTCGTGACTTGACTTCCTCGAACGTCTGGCACGGGTACTTCGTCAGGCGATTGTATAGCTTCGACCGCAAGATTAGTCCTTTCCTGAAACATTCAATAGCAGTCTTAGTATCAAGATTTTTAATGCTAATCATTTCTTTGTTAAACGATTATAATAATCGCGAACGGATTCTTTGGTCCCTGCACGACGCCATATAGGTCGCTGTTTGCTTTTCCAGGCTGCGACTGCCTTCAAACTTCTATAGAACTTATTGACGAGGGTGGAGAAATTGCCAATGCTTCCTGGCTTGAGAGATCCCAACCACTTGAGAGGGGACCGGTGAGCGTGGCTCGAACGACTTGCACATGCATGCCTCTACTAGATGCCAGGGATCGACGCTTGCCACATCCGTTGCTTGTATTGCGCGACGTGGTCGCCCGAATCGGTTGAACCATCATAAGTAGCAACTAGGGTAGGCAGGTTGAGCTTTTTGGGGAGCACGGCACTTGAGATCCTATCAACGAACGGTGACTCTGCGTAGCCGTCGGGGTGCTCCACGATGCCTGGTGTTGGGGCTCCGAGGAGCTGGGACATGAGCTTCATCAAGCGCCTGTTCTGCTTTTCGATCTGAGTCAGGCGCTTCGTCATAAGGTTGGTTTCTTCTCCACCTTGGTTGTTTCCTTCATTGTTCAATGGCTCTTCGTCCTCGGGCTCTTCATTGTTTTCAGGTTCTTCGTCATCCGACTCAGAGAGATTCCCCATATAAGGGATGTCGTTCAGATTTTCTCGACGTCGGGCTTTCGAGGCCTTGGACGATGCTAACTCCTCTTGTAATTTCTGGATCCTCTCTTGCGACGTCGTAAAGTCGATAGTTAGACGCTCGTTAACTTGCCTCATTTCGAGTATCTCTGCTCTCATTTGCTCATACTACCTTTGCATTTCCTCGAGGTTAGGTGTTTCTCCCATTTGACAGATTTTGAATAGTAGATGGTCTGGTTATGCCCCACGGTGGGCGCCAAATTGTTTATGCTAAAGTTTGTGGGACGTGTCAACCAGATAATGTAAAGGTCAATGCGACGAAAGAATGTAAAGGGGAGTCAAAGGGGATGAACACACAAAAATGGTGACGCGGAAAACCCCAATGAAGATGGGTAAAAACCGCGGGTGGTTAGAGATCCACCAAACTAATATCGTTCACTATCTTTCTTTGTGACTGAATGTCGTTTACAAGAATGTCAAGTTCACCTTAGTGTCTTTCTCACAATGTTGCGTCAAAAAATATGAAAATGACCTCTCTCTCTCTTTTATATGCCTTTTCTTTCCTTTGGCTCTTTCCCAACGAATACAACAATAAATCTACTCATTATTACATTGATTTCCTTGCTTGAATTACGGCGATCTCCTTCACTTATGAGCCAACGTCTTGACCCACGCTCCTTAACGGCTGAATTTAAGGCTGGTTACACTCTTCCCTTATTTAGCCAAACCGTTACTCATTTAATGTTCCAGCTTCAAATTCCACGTTGCCTGCTACGTCTTCGGGTCCAATTTTATTCGTCACTGTGCCTTAGGTTGTCATGTCATCGTGTCATTACGTCCTTGCGTCAATGTCAACCTGTAAAAAATTCAGCCATAACACGAAGTAAATCAGAAACATACTTATGTTGGGACAAAAATAAACCAGAGGGAGTACGCACAACCTGCACACCTAAGAAATAATGAAGATCTCCTAAATCCTTCATAGCAAATTGAGAAGAAAGGACAAATATGAATTTGGCAACAAGAGGAGAACTACTACCAGTAAGGACAATGTCATCAACATATAATATAAGAATAAGTAGATGACCACGATATTTGAGAGTGAACATAGAAGTGTCACAACTGCTGCACTTGAAACCAATAGATAAAAGAAAATTTCTAAACCTGGAGAACCAAGCTCTAGGGGCCTGTTTCAAACCATAAATGGACTTACGGAGACGACAAATATGAGTAGGTTTAGATGGATGAATAAAACCCGGAGGTTGACGCATATAAACCTCTTTATTAAGAAAACCATGAAGAAACGCATTTTTGACATCTAACTGACGAATAAACCATTTAAGAGAAACAGCAAGGTAAGAACCAAGCGAACAGTAGTAGGTTTAACAACATGATTAAAGGTTTCAAAGTAATCAATACGTGCCTGCTGGTGATTGCCAAAAACAACAAGTCTGGCTTTGAACCGCTCCACAGAACCGTCAAAATGATATTTAATCTTGTAAACCCACTTACAACCAAGTACATTCTTATCATAGTTGCGAGGTACCAACTCCCATGTGTCATTTTTAAGCAGTGCATTATATTCATCTAACATAGCTTGACGCCAACGTGAGTCTTTAGAAGCTTGTTTGAAATTAGTAGGTTCAGACTCAACAATTTCAGTATTTAAGTTCATTAAGACACGTGGTTTAGACACTCCATCTTTAAGACGGGTAACCATGGGGTCGGTGATGGTTCACAACTGGGGCAGACGGACATGGGGAGGGATCGGAAGACACCAGACTAGAAGGCGAGGAATGGGGAGCATCGTGTCGAGGGGACACGGGTGACAAAGCCAGCGCACTGGGCGAGCCAGCAAGAGCCGTCGAGGCTGTTGAGCGAGCTGGCGAGGGTACGGGAGAAACCGGCCCAGCTAGCCGAGGCTCGGCAGAGGACGAGGCTTGCGGCCCAGCAGGCGGGTGAGAAGTGAAAGCTAGCGTGGGCGGAGAGGAGGCCCGAGGGCTGGCAGAGGCCACGCTAGGCGTGGGCGAAAGAAATGCAGGGTCAGGAGACACAACGCGAGGCGAGGGGGATGGAACAGCAGACACACAAGCAACGTTAGTCAAATTCCAGTCAACAGTGAGAACCAAAGGGGAACTATATGGGGCATTGACGGTGAGTCAACAAGAGCACGGTACGGAAATTTATGTTCATGAAACAAGACATGACGACTAGTGTAGACTTTGTGGGTAGTAGGATCAAAACATCGATACCCTTTATATTCCAATGCATATCCAATAAAAACACACGTTTTAGATTTAGGTTGCAGTTTGTGATTTTTAGAGTTCAGAAACAAAGGAAAGCATTCACATCCAAATGTTTTCAAAAATTGATAGGAAGGAGGACGATGAAATAATTTTTCAAAAGGAGAAACACCCCCTAAAACCGAGCTGGGTAATCGATTGATAGTGTAAGTGGCAGTATATGATGCATCAACCAAAATTCCGCAGGAAAGTAGAATGAATAATCATAGTACGAGCCATTTCAATGATATGACGATGTTTGCGTTCTGCAACACCGTTTTGAGCTGGAGTATGGGGACAAGATTTTTGAAAAATAATACCATTGTCAGAAAAATGTTGAAGAAGAGGAGAATTATCAAATTCCCTTCCTCCATCACTTTGAAATATTTTAATTTTGCAATTAAAAAGGTTTTCAACCATCTTTTGAAACATATGAAATTTTGAATAAGCTTCCGATTTTCGACGTAAAGGATAAATCCAGGAATAGCGCGAAAAATCATCAACAAACACAACATAATATCGAAATAATTGATTTGACAAAACAGGAGATTGCCAAAGATCACTATGAATTTTATATAATGGATATGTAGAAATATGTTCAACATAATCAAAAGGTAAACGATGTATTTTTCCCAGCTTACATCCAACACAATCGTCATGAAACTTAGAGGTACATATGATAGATTTATTTGAACAAAAGTTTCCTATAATGCTAGAAGGTGTATGACCCAAGCGAGCATGCCACACGTCACCAGACTCCTTAATGGCTAGGAAAGCAGGAACTGAAGGCTTAGGAGGGACAATGCTGGGCTGAAGAGGGTAGACACCGTGCTTACTGGTTCCCTGAAGCAGAACTTCCCCCGTTATCTGGTCCTTAACATAAACAGAATTTTTATCAAAAATCACAACACAATCATTTTCATGACACAACTTGTTAACTGATAATAAATTATGTTTTAAATTAGGGACATGAGAGACAGATGATAACTGGAGGGGACGACTTGCAGTTTTTAGAGTTAATTTTCTAGTACTTTTAGTAGACCCAGTATAAGGAGTTTTAATTTAGTAGAAAACGTACCATCCTGAGGAGTCATGTGAGATGCAGCTCCCGAATCCGGGTACCATACTGAGTCATTAACTTCACCACCAACAGACAGTGCAGCTAAGTCTCGAGTGACACTTTCTGAGGAGGAGGGAACAAAGCTGGAATTGAAACGCTGGGGACAATAAGCAGCTTGGTGACCTGGAAACCAACACAAACCACATGTATCGGAAGGAGGGGTAGAGGTAACATTGTTACTATTTGATGAATTACTCCCTGCAGACAACAAATTATTAGTAATATAATCTAGGCAAGGCATACTATAGGATGACAAGTTAGAAAATTTACCTATACCATTTGATCGTCCCCGATTACCATCGTTGTTGTTTCCTCCAGAGCCACGATTATTATTATTTCCTCCATTCCCACCATTATTACCCCGAGCATTGTTGCCCCCACGATTATTATTACCACCTCTGTTTCTGTTATTCCTTCCCGATTTCTCCCTCCAGAATTAGTCTGGGAGGAGGAACTTGAACCAGTACCAGTAGATTTAACGGCAAGTAAGGCATGATGGGATGAGGGATCAGATGCATCCTTCGAATTTATCAATCTTAGTTCATGCAGTAACAACTTGGGACACAAATCATCAAAACTAATTGGGAATGGATAATGCAGGAGAGTAGTAACTATGTGATCGTACTTAGAATCACGATCTAGACCAAACAGAGTATACTGCACTAAATCCTGGTTCGACACAGGACATTGAATAGCAGCAAGGGAATCAGCAATCACCTTCTCACGTAAATATCCATCCATGGTCTGGGAAACAGTCTTTTTAATACGAGTAAGACGACCCTTTAATTCCATTGATCTAGCCATACTAGCATGCATAAATCTAGTTTGTAAACGAGTCCAAATTTCCACAGAAGTAGATAAATCATGCACGTCTACAAAAACATCCCTAGAGAGTGTGGCAAAAATCCAAGATTTTATTTGTTAATCCACACGCAAATATTCATAGAACTGATTATTAGGATTAGAAACACCATGGTCATCAATAACAGTTGCAAGGGGAATAAGAGCAGAACCATCAACCATACCAAGCAGATTATGGAAAAGTAAGAAACAAGTAATTTGGGTTTTTCATAACAAATAATCCTCCGGAGAAGAAAGAGTAATAGTTAGCAAATGACTGAGATTAGGGGAGGAGATTTGCGGGAGGGCAAATACCGAAGAACCTGGCGGCAGGTGGTAGGACGGAAAGAGACCAGTGGTGGTCGGGTGGGGAACAACGCTGGTGGTGGCTGGAAAACCCGGAGGAAAACGCGGTGAACCGCAAGACGAGGTGGCCGGAGAGGCACCTACGTGAGGCTGGCCGGAAGAGTATCCAGCAGCAATGGAAATCGGAACCGCAGCAGACCATGACGCAGAGAAGGACTATGGGACGCGCGATGGGGTTGCCGGAGAAGCGACGAGGTGGTGCAGACCGGAGTGAAACCCGACGGAAGGCACTAACGGACCAGCAGCGGACAAGGGAGAGTGCACGGAAGGCGCCTGAGAAGACGCATACAGACTGGCCGAGGGAGGAAGGTCTGACGCCGGCGAGAAGGAGCCGGTGGTCGATGGCGGCGAAGGCTGTGCAAGAGGAGCACTAGCAGCGGAAGCAATGGGTAAGAGATCCATCGCAGAGAGAAAAAAAAAACGTTGGAAAAAAAACTTGTTTTGGGTGTTTTTTTTTTGTTTTTTTTTTTAAGAAAATCGGTGGCTGTGATACCATGTACAATTGTGGGAAAATAATTGTGTTAACCTATTGTAGGTTAACCTGACATTCAATATATATAGTGTTACAATACAGACCTACAACTATAAAAGTACCATTCTACCCTTTACAATATAATATTATCTCTTTACATATAATATTATCCAATAGCATGAAACTGATTAGTTACGAAAGCATATAAAATCGAATTACTTACATCATATTGAAGTTCGTTTGGATCAAAATATTCGCCCATTGAGTATCAAATTCAAAATTTTCAGTTAGGTCTTTTGCAATTTATGTTTTTCTAACTATGAGAAGGTAGGAGGAGATAATATTTTTGTAGAGAGAAGGTTTTTTCTAGAGAGAATATGATATGAGGGTTTTTTAGGGTTGCGTGTGGTAAAGTGGGCTGCATTTAATAATTCCCAAAAAAAATACAAGGGAGGATTTTCAAATATAATGTCATTTGATAGCCAAACTACTAGAACATATCACCTTAAATTACATGTCTCAAGTTCTAACTGAGTATTTAGATTTTTGTGGAATGGATATAGTATTTTTATCTCTATTATATAATGAAAGGGATGAGAGTCGCAAAAAAAATAGAAAAAAGGGTGCAAATAATAACTGAATTTCAAAAAAGAGTCCGTTTTTAAAAAGACGGTCTCACGTTAGTGTTGATGTGAGACCAACTGATGTCATGCTGGCATCATGCATGTGCATCAAACCAGCGGCAGAATTAGTTAAGCGCTTGGACCTATTAGTTATACTAGCCTTATATTGCTTATGGATAAATTAGTTAAGTGTTGAAGTGTATTAGTTAAGTTATGAGGTAAATTAGTTACGCACTAAAGTATATTAGTTATATCATAAAAATCAGACTATGACGCCTTTCATTGGCCCCAATTTCAGTATCATGCATAAATAATTATCTCTTTCTTGAATAACTAACACACTAATTCTCTCTTTAAAAATTAAGTATCACATTTTTGCATTATTTATGCCAACCTCAAATAACCAATGCAAAATGAGTGTTTACTAAAGCATATAATAAATAAAATTAATTACCTTAAAATGATAACTATTAACTTCCCATATTATCAACTCTCAAAGTAAAATTGTTAACCAAATATTATAACTATAACCATAAAAACCATGCATCATTGTTACTCATGAAATTAATAAATAATTATTCATATGCTATAATCATAATCTTTCAGTTAATTTCTAGACTAAAACTATTAGCCATAAACTGGAACTAAAAACAAAAAGTCATAACTAATATAAAAAAACAATAATAATTAAATACCCAAATATCATAACTATTTATCAGAAAAAAATAACTAATTAATAGCTAGAATCATAACTATCAACCATAAAATCATAATTATTAACCACAATTAATAGCTAATAACTTCATAACTATTAAGCAAAAGCTGACTATGAATCAGAAACCATAACTAAGAGCCAAAAATATGTAACTAATTATTAAAATTCTGTAACTAATTGGAAAACTATAACTATAACTTGAATATGAAAAAATAAGCCCCATAAATTCACCTTTCACACGAAAATTAACTCACCCACCCAAAAATTCCACCACTGAAACCCACTAACCAACCCATCGCTCACACGCCATATGACCTATAAACCACCACATGAACACTAATAAAAACCAACCCACTACACCACAACAAAACACACCATCTTCTAGTAACTAAAACTCAAACGTAATAAAAACATTTGAAAGTCATATGTAGATTAATTACCTTTTCATATCTTTAATTCCACAACCTTAATTCTCAGAGTTTTTTTATGAGTTTTATTATCTTCAACAAGAATACTTCTTGAAAAGGGCTAATGCAACATAGCTTTTGTGAATTTATAGGAGTTGGGTTGAGCTTAGAAAAACATGAATTAAAAGGGTTTGCTTTTTGGAAGAAGAGCAACTGCTAGTCTTGGATTAGGTGAGGAATGAGGAGAGAGAAAGAGAGGGAGAAACTATAAAACCCAAAAATAAAAGAAGAAAAAACAAAGCAAGAATAGAAGAAAAATGGAAGAAAACAAAGAAAAGTAGAAGCAAAAGTAGAAAATGGAGAAGATCTGGGTTGTAATGGTCGAATAAGAGAGTTATATATAGAGAGAAATGTCCAGATTTTAGAAACAATATGAGAAATGAAGAAGAAACATGTTGAACAAAATGCTTAGGCCATTGCAAATTAAGCGTTTAGGCCAGTAAAGCGCTTGGGCCAGTGCATGCTTCTTGGGCTTCGTTGCTATATTTTGTTGGATTTTGATAGGTCTCACGTTAACACTAACTTGAGACCATCTTTTACAAAAAATTGTGTATAAACAAATAAAGTAAAAACAAACAAAAATAAAGGAAACTAACAACTGTATTTAAACAACAAAAGAAATAAAAAAAGGGCAAAACAAACATTGTAAAATCATGAAAGTCATTTTCTAAAGTATTATCAAATTTATTTTTTGAAATAAAAATCCCTAATTTCATAGGAAACTGATAACTGACATTTTTTTGTCTAAAATTCAAAAAAAAAAAAAAACAAACAAACTATCTGCTTTAAAAAACAAGTCATATTATTTGTTAGAGTAACGAATTTAATCATATCATTTTTTGGAGTAATGATATTATTCATATTCATATTCATATCCATTATTTGTGTGAGGACTACAATAAACAAGGAATATTACAAATATTTCATCTTTTATTTGTTTTATACTTCTTTTAGAATTGAGATATAACATTATCTACTTATTTTATGATTCTCATATGTTAAAATATATAACCTTGAATGGAAAAATATCTAACACTTATTAATCACTGTTTAAACTAAAGTAACTAAGACTTTTATAGTTGGCTATTTATGGATCTTTTTTTCACTCTCTAGATACGCAATTGCCACACTTATCTTACCTAGTTTTCTTCTCATCTTAATGTGAAACCATTTGAGAATTAAATTGATATTAATAAATTATACACATTCCAAACAGGAAAGGGTTGTGTTTTAAATAAATTTAATGTCATCTCCTTAAGTAGATAATACTCTCTTTGTTTTTTAAGGATTGCAGTAGAGCGGGTCAAATAGAAGACCCGCCCCATCCTAGCCCAAGTGGAGCGGGGATGGAGGCGGGGATGGAGATTAAAATCGTACTCACAATGGATGGTGGAGCAGGTATGAATTTTATGATGTACCTACCTCCATCCCCGCCCGTCTCGCCCCACCCCCGTCCACCCTGCATATATTTTATTAAAATTTTATTTATATACTTATATTTTAATAATTTTATCTTGCAATATGTGGTTATGAAGCGGGTACAAAGCGGGTGTAGGTACCCATGTGGATGGTGGATGGTGATGGGGATGAAGTGGATATGACGCGGGTACGAAGTGGGTGTCATGCGGGTGATGGGACGGTGATGAGTTTAAATACGTAATTGGTGGGGCGGGGATCGGTTTGGATTCCCCCCGTAATGCAGTGGTGGGGCGGGGATGGGGATGAGAATTTTATGCGGGTGTGGAGGTACCAGCCTCCGCAGTCGCCCTGTCCAATCGCCATCAATAGCTTTTTTTAACTTTCTCACTTTTCCTATGTGCGTCTCTCAATTTACCTCTTTGAACTCAAATATTTTTCATTATATATTAGTAAAAATTATAACGATTGAATATTAATAAATTAAATTGAGACGAATCAAACAAGACCTCACACGACTATGTTTTTTTTTGTTATAAGTTGAAAAAAATTGAGAAAATTCTTTCTAAGTATGAATAGTGTCAAGATTTCAAGTGGAAAAGATAAAAAAAACAGAAGGAGTACTTAGCTTATTATCAATATCATTTACACTTTGATTGTCTTTGTATATTATGATGGATGTGATTTTTTTTGGAATACCATGTTTTTCACTAGTCGGATTGTTCGTCGTTATTCATGATTTTAAAAAATTTTGAATTTAAAAATTATGTTTAGGATTGTTTAGAATACACTTAATATAATTTTAAAATCCTAAAATTATCATAAATGAATTATAAGTATGCAGATACATAATTTTTATAAAGTCGTTATCTACATAAGGAATTATCAACAATAGATACTAGATAGTTAGAACAAAATTAATATAAAAAGATATCAAAAAATTACATTCAAAAGGATAGAAACATAATTATATACTTCCTTTGTTTCATAATAAGTGAAACACTTACTATTTTAGATTGTTTCAAAATAAGTGAAACATACCTTAAATGAAAAAAGAAAATGATAAAATGACAAGAGTATCCATAACAAACTTGTGTGGTTTGCTTTTCTCTCTCCTCCTTTTAATAATGAAAAATGTATTTTATATTTTTTTGACTTTTGAAAGTGATGTTTATTAAATCTTGTATCCAATTCCTATATTTCACTTATTATGAAACGGAAGAAGTATCTATATATATATATATATATAAACCTAGAAAAATTTGCCTATGTGTCATTTCCACATCTCTTCCGTCCACCTGTCAAGTGCAAATGAATTTTATGCCACGTCAGCACAACGTATTTCTTGGACAAGTGGCAACATGGTTGCTATGCGCATTGAACTCACCGTATAATTGTTGTGCAAATCTCACCAAATCATGCCTAATTAGTTCCATGATCATTGTCAAGTTTAGTAAATTTTTAATGCTATCTTTAGTTGCCGCTTTAATCTAGATTTTTTTAAATGCTATTTTTTTAATGCATCAATTAAAATCCCCTAAATTCGGTAAATTTATAATTTAATCTACCCATTAAAATTACTTGATCTATGCAAATATGATCACCACTACATAGTCCATATCTATCACCGTATTTTTTAAGGAGAGTGTCAAACATAAAATCCTAATTATTTTATAGTTCAAAATTGAAAGCAACACAATCAAAGACTCCCTACATCCAAAAGAGTCATTAGGCTTCGCAAAAATTAACAACCTTATAGATGTTGAAGACATGCTTATAAGTAAGTCACTATTACAATATCAGTGGTATCATTATTCTACTTCAAATGCATTAATATAATTACTTAGCCTAATTTTTATTAATGCTAGGTATAATTGGTATCATTGTATATGCGAGTTCTATCACCTTGGCCAAAGATGGAGTGACATACCTACAAAATATTGTACTAATTGATAGAAGGTAACATCTTTTTTACTTTTATCACAATATGTTTATTGGATCTATTCTTTTTTTTTAATGTAAAATAATGATTTCCATGTACTATGAATTAGTTGCATGGAAGTTATGTTGACTATCTCAAGTCAATTTTATATTTGGTCCCAATGCATTAGATAACCTTAAAGATTCAATCAGTTGCCTTATTGTGGATTAGTTGTCACAAAGAATTATGGTAATTGTAATCACTATTAATATTCATTGTAAATTTTTTTTTCAATTGATTGAAAATAATTTTTAAAGATCCCATTATTTTATATGTCCCTACATTTTTATAACATTAGGTATATCTTCATTACATTGTAGAAGTGCTACAACTATAACATGTAATCCAAGGTGTAAAAAAGCAACGAGAATGATGCGTTCGTAAGGAACATACAATATGTATCTAAGTTCTTTTAAATGTTTACATTTACTTATCTTTTAAATTAAGCTGTAACAGATTTCTTACTGACCGTTTTGTCCGACACAAAGTCAATTGGATAAAAAGAAGCACCTTCCTATTCAATATGACACTGAAGATATCTAATGCAACGAGAACAACAATTAATAAATTTATTAACATGAACCATGTATGTCAAGTTTAATTTACAGCAATTCCAATATAATATCTTTTTTATTTTGAATATGTTTATGATATTTTAATATGTGTAACAATATTTATACTATTAATGCAGGAAATATGTTGTCGAATCGTTGGCCGATTAGTCCATGTAAACATCGATAGTATCAAATGGATTGATTCGTGTTTTTTTTGTAAAACATAATTAAATTACGTGGGGCCACATAATATTTGCTACATGTGCCACAATAAGAATTTGCCACCAAAGAAATGGTAAACATACATATATTACAAGTTAATGTTCACGTTTATAATAACTTACTAATATGTGCACTAACGTATTTTTGTATCTAAATTTTCTACAGCATGTCATTGAAGGTTACAATTAAGGACAAGAGTGGATCCATAACTATCACTCTGTGGGACAAGAAAATTGGCTTTCTATTAAATAAAAATATTGAGGTACTCGATTATTTAGAGATCCATGCTTTATTAGTTTAATATTTTCGTAATACTTTTAACTGTTTTTTTTAAATAAACATGGAGTTAGGACGAAAGAAATCTCTAAAATACTTGAAGCACATGTAGGATATATATGCTTATAACCTATGTTGATTAGGATGAATAATGTGCTTATCATGTTTTTTTGGAGTTTCTCATGATTTTATATTTTTAGTTGATTAATGCCAAAATTTTGGTTGCTTATCATTCGTGGTGTTATTTCATATTGTTATGTTATTATTTTTATGTATGTTTTCAACAACATACAAAATAAAGCACATCTATATGTATGTTCTAAATAATTTAATTACAAAATAATGTTAAATACATTATTATTTGCTTGATCTTAAGTTGGCTATTTGACAAGAATTATTAAACCACATATTTCTATAGTGTACATCCAGTAGGCCCAAATATCTAATTACTAAATTATTGAAAATATATGAGATCATGTTTGGGCAATTTATTAGGTTCAAATAAATTTACTAAAGGATAAATGAACATGTAGATTGACACATTTTTTATCAAAAAAAGTGGGGGTCAAAATTGAATACGTAACAAGCACTCTTATATTTAGGGCTATTTAAAAATAATTATAGTTATCCCTGGACCCTTATATATTTAGGTACATAGTGGATGAATCTTCTTTTTCTTATAGAATAATTAAATTTAT
Organism: Beta vulgaris subsp. vulgaris; assembly: GCF_026745355.1. NCBI lineage: Eukaryota > Viridiplantae > Streptophyta > Magnoliopsida > Caryophyllales > Amaranthaceae > Beta > Beta vulgaris. The sequence continues at coordinate 31,522,787 of NC_079202.1, read as the reverse complement.
CTCTGAACCCTAACCTATATTTAGGTACAAAGTGGATGAATCTTCTTTGTGATCTATACTATTATCTAAAGTAAAATCCTAAATCCTATGTGGCAAACTCATGTTCACCAAGTAATTCTAGAGCTTCACAAATACATCATATGTACAAATCGTTGTGCTAGTCATGTTTTTTTGGTGTTTCTCATGATTTTTTTTATGTTATTGGTCATAATGTACAAAAGTTAGAGGAGATAATCAATACAAAAGGTTGTCAATAATGTCGTATAAGCTATTGGTCATATCATAAAATATTTATAACAAAAAGATTTTGGTGCACCTTTTTTATAGAAAAACTTGAACTGTTTGACATTATATTCAACAATATTACCTCACCTATATGCACATCTACGTCTATAATATTAAATCCTTATACTTGATAGCGGCTTCCCAAAATATATTTCTATATAATAATAATCAGGATCATATTGGTTTTTTTGTAGTCAGGTATATCATATATAGATAGATTATTTGATTAAAAATTTCATCACAATAATTTCTTTTTTTTATAATTAATTCTGAATTTTAATGTTGTAATGTTAGGTTTTGATCATTGATATTCCTAGATCCACCACTTTTGGTAGGTGATTTAGGTAATTAATCTAAATGTTAGACTTGAATTTCTAACTTTTGTTTAGGAAATATGGAAGGTTTTAAGCTTAGCACTTTTGACAGCTCAAGACACGAATGAGAGTAAGAAAGAATGAACAAATGGTCGAATTTGGTAAACGAAAACAGGGATTGGGTTTGAGCTTTAATGAAGTGATGTAGTTTAATAATACGGTCTTATTAAGCTCAAATACTTAAAAAGTGGATCATTAAAACCCAAAATAATTTTAAGTAAATTTAGAAAACTCATTTCATAGATAATTACAACTATGATTGCAAAAACTAATATCTATATTTAAGAGATAAAATCCGTATTTCTCATAATGTTTCAAAAAGATATATACTATCACATTATTAAGCTCATAAAATACAATTAGCCTAAATAAAAATTGCTTGAAATTCGGGCTATCACATTATATGAGGCATTGATTCAGCTATTACAATTGTATAAATCTCTGCACTATTTGGTGTATTATTCATATTTTGTTGATTTATTATCTTCCCATTCTAGAAAATTTATGTATCAACATTTCATGTTTTGTTGTTTTTTTCTCTTTACATTCTCATTCCATAAAACAAGTATACAATTGAAGGGGATGAAAAACAACCTTTAAAATCTATGTTATCTTTTTTTCTACAAGAGCGATAAGTTACAAAAATCTTCAAACTATATTTTTAAAGATAAGTTAAATAGTAAAAAACTCAAAAATAAATATTTGTTAACTTAGGCAAATAAAAATGATAATATAGTGGTCTGAGGCGGTGAAAAGCGATGCTGCATGAGGGCAACAAGAGATAGAGAGATAGAGAGATAAAGAGAGAGAGAGAAAAGGGGGGGGGGAAGAGTAGGAGTGCCGGAAGCGGGTGTATGGTTGAGTGCTGGTGGTGGTTTGAATCATATATATAATATTAAAGCAAGAAAAAATTAGCCTACGTGGCAGCCTCATAGAAATTCTGCTCTCACAATTCACCCCACATTCATAGAGCAATGAAATAGATGCCACGTGTCACATCCCATTAAAATGATTTTGTTTGATTATGATATTATTAGTTTCCAAAATTTTAAAAATCAGTCATTGAATGCTTTAATTTAGGAAAATCCGTGATTTGGGCTGTAAAAAAAACCTCACTAGAAGGAAATCTCCACTTAAGCAAATCTTCCAAGGTTTTTCCTTTCCTGTCAAATATTCCATTCAGCTACTTTTTTGAAGTTGAAAAATATTTGCAGGATGGTTTTAGATTGATACTGAAAGTGTTTAAGGAAATTTAGTTACACACAATTGAATGACTGTATTATAAATCGTGTAAGAATATACACACATTCCTTCCTCTGTTTACTCTTTTACCTTTTTCGCAGTGTTCATATATGACATAATCATCTATTATATATCATACTTTATGAAAGAAGTATAAAACAACTCATGGGTGATGGGTTGATGAAAAAATTGCAAATGTGAAGTAGTATATGATATACCTGATAATATGTTAGCCAGCTAATTAATTTTCTTTTTCTTAATTCACTTTTGGTAATGAATATAATGAGATGCTAGCCCGTTCAGGAGGAAATGCAAATGCAAATAATATATAGTCATGCAAATTTATCTTATTACCAAATAAGAAATAAAAAGATGTTTTGTTCAAAAAAAAAATGTCACACATGACTATGATCAGAGGTTACATATAACAAAAACAATAAAAACAATAACAACTGAATCTTTAATCCCAAAGTGGTATAAGGTGGGCTAATATGAATCATTATAACAAATCATATCCACGACCAATACATACTAATTTTTTTAAAAATAAAAAAACAGAGTTAGAGCTGTTCTCTTTGCATAAAACAACTGAACTGAATTGAATAATAATTATAATTTAACTAATAGTAATGATAATAATTTAGGAATTGAACTGAACTGAAAATAAGTTGGGGAAAACGTCCTTAAAGTGAGAGAAGTAAGACAAGAGACAATATATGAAACAAGAAATTAAATAAGGTAAAAAAAAGTGAAAACCAACAATAAGGGTCGGTTCACTTCAACTTATTTTGACAAACTATGACGATATAAGTTCGAAAAAATTTAGATGATTAGGTGATCCAACGGGTTGCCAACCCTCTAATTATTGAAATTTCCTTGGCCAATAGTACATTCAGACATTAATTTTATGATTGTTCTCTCTCCAATTTATTGTAATATATTAATATTATTATTTTATTGTGTCTAAGAGGGTTAACCTTAGGATCACTCAAAATTTTCCCACGCTCTTACATTCAAATGAAACAAAAAATATAAAACATCCACTTATGAACTTACGCTTGATATTAATATCATTTTTAAAGAAAATGTATACTTTGAATTTGGCCCATTCTATATAAAATTCTAAAATAAAGGATTAGCAGAGAGAGTGAAACATGGCCCATGTGCTTAAATTATAAAATATAGCTTTCTTTAATGAGCTTCGAGACACTAATTGAGAAGGTGAATCAACAAAATGAGTTAATTATATATCAAATGAGGGATTTATAAGTATTCAATTTTAGTTGGTCTATAAGAGAGTAAACTGTTGTTAAAAGAAGAGTTATCGAATTAGAAAAGTTGTTAATTTGCCTATGCACTTTGTTTTGACAGCTTCTTTTTTCTTTGATGTAAAATAATATTGAAATGTAAATCATATGGAGAACTTATAAAACAACATACATTATACAAGTACTGTGTATTTATATTTGTTTATTACAAAATTATCATTTTCTAAATTATTCTTAATATTAAAATTGTGGTGGCTTAATATATTCTAAAATTGTTTTTAGGAAGAAACTAATGAGTAAGGATATTATTCAAGTAGCAACGGGGAATAAGGTATTTAGGCAAAAAAGTAAAGTGGGAAACCCCGTATGATACTCATTATGTCAGATGGAACGGGGAATAAGGTATTCATCAAAATTGTGGTAATTTCATGTAGCAATGGGGGAATAAGGTATTTATACCCATATGGTACTTATTCCGTCGTTGGAACAAAATTTCTTATGATGTTTCAAAAAAGACAGTTTTTTTGGCCATGTGTTAAAAGTCAAGGACAATCCCTATCACATGGTAGGTTTGTATCTCCCAAGATCAGTTCTTAGTCATGGCTAATTTTATGTAGCCATTTCTCAGTCACGAGTAAAAATTGCCTAATAGTACTAATTTATGAGAAAAACATGGGAAGTCTAACACTTTAAGGCCATTTCGAGTAAAAAATGAAGACTGTAATGTGGAGAGGGTTTCTAAGACAATTGACCCTAAGTGGTTATGGGATAAGACCAAGTTCGTGCAAATTTTCTCCCTTTTTGAAGCAGTTGAGATCATTAATTTACCTTTCATCTCAACCCTTAGATGATGGCTTTGTGGGGCTACACCAAAATTGGTATATTATATTAAATCATGTCATCACTTTATTAATTTTTCAAAGAATTCCCATAATAAGTTATTAGCGGTTCAATTCGAAAGTGTGGAGAAAATATGGAATTCCAAATTTCCTCTTAAGGTTGTTGTTGGCTTTGCTTATGACTATGTTATACAACCTCCGTTCTTTTTCTACTGAACAATTGAGTTTTCACGTTTGCCAATGACTATTTTAACTATTAATATCTTTAATTACTTTTTAGTAAAATTATACAAAATTGATATTCTAAAGTATAATCGAGACGAATCTAACAAGACCACATGACAATATTTTTCCTTACATAAAAATCATAATATATAGTGAAAGGTTATGATGGTGAATGAATGTGTAAAAACTCATTTTGCAATATTATAGAAATAGAAGGAAGGAATCTACTTCTTAATAAATTTCGTTTTGCACTAAAAAGAAGTCTTCCAAAACATATGAGTATCATGATATGTTAAACAACTTTATAATTAATATAAAGGTGTATATCTCTTAAACACAAAGTTTTTTATCAATTAACGTAAGAATCGTTTACACGTTTTCATTGTAGCTGATATATACACATTGTTATTATAGTAAATAGTTTCCGTGCATTATGCACGGGCCTAAAACCTAGTTATGATTATACCTAGGTGTAATAGCCCTGTTTTTAAGAGCATTTATTTAAAGGTTAATTATAATTATTAAGTTAATTATGTTTCGGAAATTCTTATTTGAGTTGGAGTTGAATTATATTGTCGTCTTTGTAATATACTTATATGTTTAATTTTATAAGGTTATTATTAATATTATTTTATATTTTGAATTTTGTGCATTTAGTTGAGCGGTATTTGGCCCAAATAGGTAATCGAAGTCGGGCCCCCATCCTTTAATGTTATCGGTTGCTTTTGAAAGATAACCCACAAATTCTCCTTCATTGTCGGTCAAATGAGTAACCAAAATCCCAAACCCCAGTCGTTTTCTCTCTCTCCCGTGAGAACCCAAACCCCCAAAACCCCGTGAAGCCCCGACGAACCTGATTCCCCCCCCCTCTCTTGTTCGCCAGCGCTGCTCGCGAAGCTCTTTTCGTGGGCGCCGCCGTCCGCCGTTTTCAGATCGTCGGAGACTCGACCTCGCAGCCCTGTTCATCTCCCTCGTTGATGTGTTGTTGTTCGTGTCGCTACTGCCTTGCATCACGTCGCTAGTTCGCCGCCTTGGCGGCCCGCGTCACACCACGACCGCTAGCTTCGCCGAAGCTCCGCTGCTCTGCACTTAAAGCTCGAAAATCCCCCTCAATTCCTCTGTTTTTCGGTTCTTCTTTATTCCTCGCTGCTCCATGTAGAGCAGAGGTAAATCACATCCTTATTCCAGTTTCTGATTTCTTATTAGAGTTTACAATTACAACGCCGAAGTTGATGTTGTTTGTTGTTCTGTTGCTTTGGTGTTGTTGTTGGTGTTGGGATTGTGGTTGTTGTGTGTTGTTGTTGTTGTTGTCGTTGCTGCGTTGTTGTTATTGTGGTTGTATTAAATTATTTGAGTAGTAGTTATTAGTTGTTTTGTTGTTTGTGGTGGAATGTGGTGTTGTTGTTCGGTCATTGTGATTGATGTTATGTTGTAAGAGTTGTTATATTTGGAGATAAGTGTGGAAGTTATAGAATATCTTAGTTTCTGTTTGGCAGATTTAGTTTAGATAGAGTTCATTTTTAGAATGTTATGGCTAGTTTGATGGCTATATCTTTTATAGGAATGATTATGAGTATGTTTCTAGTTTAGAACGTTAAGTTTGGTTATTTGTTATTTCCCTAGGAACACTACAAGAGGGGGGGTGAATTGTAGGTGTAGAAATAAACGTAACTTTTTGCGGAAATTAAAACTTAAACGAATAAACAAGCTAAAGGAACACAAGGGATTTTTACGAGGAAAAACTTCTTGGGCCCAACAAGAAGAAACAACCTCGACCACTAGGGATTTTAAACTCAACACTTTCACTAATTAGGCCAAACAACTCTGTTACAACCTAATTCTAACTCGAGCCCTACCTTGAGTTCCTAAACTCAAGTTCCTGAACCACTGTTCCCTTAACAGCAGTTCCTCTCAACTTCACTCGAAGTTTTCTCACACATACAAGCTTCACTCAAAGCCTTTCTCTTACAGAACTTCACTCAAAGTTCCCTTACCCCAAAAACCAAAATACAATTGATCGAAATAAGCTTAGTGGAATTAGAGTAAGAAGGCAAAGAACAAATGGCTATTATGAGAGAATGAAGGCACTGACACTTAATAAGTTAAACTCACTTAATTACTTAGTCAGACACAATTTGGAACTTATCTAGACTTCTATATTTATAGTGTTAATCATGAAGAACGTGGGATTAATGTTAGAGTACACGTTTTAATCCATTTACCCATGATGTTCCTTCCCCTAAGGAACACGTTTTACATCATGTCCCATGATCCCATGAACTATAAATGAACGTGGATAAAATGCAGCCATTACTCCTAAATAATAGGAGTTCCTTACATTATCCGAAAATCAGTTTTTATAAACTCTTTTTATCTTTAAATCTGAATTTCTAATCTTTAAGAAAATAATATCTTTGAAATAAAATCTTTCTAACAACCGGATATTTATTTTCTTATTTTCCGAAAAATAAAATCTTTTCCAAAACAGATTTTCTTTTTAAAACTGATTTTATCATTTGAAATTAGAAATAACTAATTTCCTATAATCTAGGCATGACTTACTCCATTATCTTTAATCGTTATACTAAGTACACGCCTAAGTCTAGTTCCTTATATTAGTTCAGTTCCTTTAACATATTTCTAAGTGCCACTGAGTTTGTTCCTTACAAAGGAACAAACGCTTCATTCTCAAATATTCTGCCACAGTTCCTTACCATTCTTTCTTTGTTCCTTTACATTGGAACTAGAAAATAAAACGCCTAGCTTCTATTATTCTTGATCCAATGCTTGCTCCAGTATCAACATAGAAACTTCTTACTTAGCCTTTGAAATCCTCTCTTGACTTCTTCATTGACTTCGTACTCCCAGTTCCTTGCATTGATACCTTAGACACCATACACTTAAATAATTCATTAGTTCACTACTTAGTTTGTTCCTTTGTTTCTTTGTCATTATCAAAACTAGGGTTCAACAATTTCCCCCTTTTTGATGATGACAACAAAGGTACAAACTAAGGAAAATAACAAATAATAAGTGAATGAAAATAAAAACATAAAGAAGAAAATGAAAAATAAAACACAATTATATGAGTAACTGAAGGTTTTGATTTTTCATTTACCTTAACCTATTTTTGATTTTTCATTTACCTTATCCAATTTTTAATTTTGTTTCATTTTTTAAGTTTATGTACAGTTTGTTCCTTAAATCCTTTTCCCCCTTTGTCATCCTCAAAAAGAATAGACTCTGCATGAATTGATGAATTGATTTAACACCTTAAGACCAATATGCAAGCACCATTAGTGGTTAAGTTAGAAAATCAAAGAGTAAACTTGCTCAAACATCAATCACATAATACTAGCCATTCCAAGGAAGAAATTATGCAAAGCATTTAGAAACATAGACAATATAGCAAAAGTCATTGATTATATAGCACTTGTTCCATAACAAAAAGAAAGAAAAGAAAAAGGAAGAAACAAAAGTTGTGTTCCTTGATGAAAGAAACAGGAACAACAAAACAACAATAAAGAAACTAAGAAAGGGAAGGGGAATGGTGTTCCTCTACAACTTCTTCTTAAACCACATCCTCCAACTTTTTCATCACCACCCCATGATGTATTCAACCTGTTCCTTCAGCTCCTCCAAGTACGAGCCATATTCCATCTTCTTTGCTGCGCAACCACGGTATCACTCAATTCTTCATAAGACTTAGCATAGTATCAGTTTTGGCATCCAAAGTCCAATGAAGATGATTGTAAAATTTTATCATATGTTGTGCAGGAAGGCAGACTTCATTAACCCAGTTAGTGTCATCCGGATTTTCCTGTTCCTTACCCTTGGAACTAGAGGCAGATGGGGGATGTTGTGAAGGAACTGGGGAGGTTTGAGTGGAAGGCTCATCTGTTCCAGGAATGGAAACAGAAGGTGAAGGGTGATAAATGGGAGAAGAAATGGTGGTGTGGGTGGAAGAGTTGTGGAGGTGGAAGCAAAAGGATTTGGTCCTTTTATTTCATCCTTCAACTGCTCAAAACTTGAAGGAACAGAGAAGGACGAAGGTGAAATGGAGGGTATTTTGTGAAAGGAACAGAGAGTTTGGGAGATGGTGGAGTATGGTTCCTTGAGAGTAGAGGGTACCTGTTCCTCATTATCCGAAAGGACTAAAGGAGAGTCCTCGTTGGAAGGAACAGGAACAGGAGCAATTTTTCGACGAGTGCTCTTTCTCACTCTCAAAGGAACAGAGGGTTTAGGCTTAGTGGCAATGTGTTTGCGCCTCTTAGGTTTCGGTTCCTCCGGCTTAGGAACAGGGTTATCCAAGATTACATCATCTCTTCTAAGTCCAGTTTGGGCATTTTCTTTTTCCTGAGGAACTGGAAGCCATTCTTCCTTGAATGAGAACACCTTCTTGGACGACAATCCAAGTCCATTTAGGGTCTTCTCATTCAAATGTTCCCTTGTTTGACCCTATGGTGGTCCAACCAGTAAGTCTTACTTCAAAATGATGAAGTAAGGAAGTTATCAAGGCCCGTACCAATAACACAATGATTTTCAATGCAATGGGTTAAGTGTTGAATGAAGGGAAGGAAAATTAATTTGTATTGGTCCAAGCAAAACATGTAACACATATCCAAGAGACCCACTTCATTCCTCTTTTCAGTTCGAGGAATGAGTGCTCTCCAAACCAAGTTAAACAGTACTTTGTGAAGGGGAGAGAGTAGGTATGGTTAAGTTTGTTTTGGCCAGCTGTTCCTCCAAAATATTCTAAGATTTTGTCTTGAGGAAAATTCGGAAAGGAAACAGTTCCTTTCCTTTTAAAATACAAATCAGTTCCTTTGCAAGGAACTTCCCATACTTTGCTTAAAGTTGCTTGATTAAACCTTATTTTCTTCCTCTAACCTCAATTGTGCAAGTTCCATTAGTATTAACAAAATTTGCACAAAACTCTTCCATAGCTAGAGGAACAAGAGCATTATTAAAGGCGAATTCAAACAAGAATTCCATGCCTTGTTCCTTTAGAATGGAGGTTAATTCTAGAAATTCAATTTTATTGCCCATTCTAAATCGACGCAAAAGCCCAAGACATACCTAGATTCACTTCGTTCGACCCTTTTCTTGGAAGACGAAGAAACAGTTCCTTTGGAAGGAACAGGTGCAGTTTCTTCTTCTTCCCCCTGAGATTGTTCCGGGGTTTCTTCTTCATTCTTCCCCAATCAATTTTCTTCTTCTCATGCTCCTTCTAGGAGATTCTAATTGCTGTTCCTCTATGGGGTTTTCTTGAATTATGTCGGTTTCAAGGGTTTTAGTTGGAGATGAAGAAATTTCCATTTTTGAAGTGTCGGTTGTTTTTGGTGTTGGAAAAGGTGAGTTTCTTGAAGTTTTTGCCATGATTTTCGAAGGTTTGGAGGTTTTATGGAGTTTCAAAGGGTGTGATGAGGTTTCGGATTTGGTGAAGATGAAGCGTTTGAGAGGAACACGGTTTCTTTAGATGAATTGAAGAAGGAAGTTTTGCATGTAATAGTAATTATGACACGCGGGAAAGAAATAAAGCAAAAGAAAAAATAAAAATAAAAATAAAAAGGAAGAAAACGAAAAGATAAAAAGAACCAAGATTTAATTAAACTGGTTCCCCTTATTTTTGGGATTTTATCGGATTTTTCGGATTTTTATGAATTTTAATTTTTGAAAGAAAATAAATGCTAAGGAACTTGTGCTATAGGAACAACTAATGCTACATATCAATATCCTTCATACTATGCATGTTTCTTGACCTTAGGAACAGTAAGGGGAGTATTATGTGACATTTGTGAGTTGTTTAGTTTCTTTGACTTCATGGTTATGTTTTCAACATTCCAATTTGCAATGGTCTTAGGCAATTAAACACAATTATTTTTAGCACACAAAGTCACTCAAATTGATTCAAACATGGGGGAATTGACATAGGAACAATCACTTAATTTTTATTAAGCCTAACTCAAGCCTTATATTTTCATATCTATCTCTTTGCAAAGGCTTATAGTATAGAGACATACATCTGATTAATATTGACAAAACTCAAGTTTGATCAAACCTTTTTCAATTTTCTCTTAAAAAGTGATGTCTAATATGTATATGCTTTACTCTAGAATGATGCACTGGATCTTTAGATATACTATAGCACTTGTATTGTCACAATAAATAGGAACACATTCAAAGTTTATTCCATAGTCACTAAGTTGTTGTTTTATCCAAAGCATTTGAGAGCAACATGCAGCAGCAGCTACATATTCTGCTTCAGCAGTGGATAAAGCAACTGTGTTTTGTTTCTTGGTACTCCAAGAAACTAAACTATGACCAAGGAATTGTGCCATACCTGAGGTGCTTTTCCTATTAACAAGATCTCCAGCATAATCTGCATCTGCATATCCTTTTAGTTCGAATGTATCACTTCTTGGATAGTAGAGTCCAAGATCATCTGTTCCTTTAAGGTATCTAAGAATTCTCTTCACAGCAGTGAGGTGAGACTCCTTTGGATTTGCTTGAAATCTAGCACACAAACCAACACTGAAAGCTATGTCTGGACGACTAGCAGTTAGATACAAAAGTGAACCAATCATTCCTCTATATTTTGTTTGATCAACACTTGTTCCTATGGAGTCTTCATCTAATCTAGTTGAAGTTCCCATAGGAGTGTGATTTATCTTTGAATTTTCGAGGCCATATTTCTTTAATAGTTCCTTTATGTATTTTTGTTGGTGAACAATTATACCTTTTTCAGTTTGTTTGATTTGTAGTCCAAGAAAGAAATTTAACTCACCCATCATACTCATTTCAAATTCATTGCTCATGAGATTGAGAATTCTTTGCACAATGTTTCATTAGTAGCTCCGAATATGATGTCATCAACATATATTTGAACAAGCAAAATATCAGTTCCTTTAGATTTTAGGAACAAGGTTTTATCAACCTTTCCTCTTTTAAAGTTGTTTTCTAAAAGGAACTTAGATAATCTCTCATACCATGATCTAGGTGCTTGTTTTAACCCATAAAGAGCTTTATCAAGCTTGTAGACATGATTTGGGAGATTGTTATTTTCGAAACCAGGGGGTTGTTCAACATATACATCTTCGTTTAGATAGCCATTTAAAAATGCACACTTAACATCCATTTGATATAATTTGAATCCCATGTAAGCAGCAAATGCAATTAAGATTCTAATGGCTTCTAATCTAGCTACAGGAGCAAAGGTTTCTTCATAATCAATTCCTTCTTGTTGGTTATAACCTTTTACTACAAGTCTAGCTTTGTTTCTTACAATGGTTCCATATTCATCTAGTTTGTTTCTAAACACCCATTTTAAGCCAATTACTTTTTGTTGTTTAGATGAAGGAACTAGATGCCATACCTTGTTTCTTTCAAACTCATTTAATTCAGCTTGCATTGCAATAATCCAATCAGAGTCAGTTAAGGCTTCTTCATGATTTCTTGGTTCCATCATTGATAGGAACGCATGAAATGCACAAAAGTTCCTTAACTGAGATCTAGTTTGCGTACCTTTGGATATGTCGCTGATTATGAGTTCCACAGGATGTGACTTTTGTAATCTCCAAGGTTTTGGTTGAAACTCTCTTATAGGAACATGTTGTTCCTCATGAGTTCCTTGAGTGGATGAGGAACTCTGCTCAGTTGTTCCTCTGTTAGCCTCGGTGGACTCAGTTCCTTCATTTAGAGGAACAGGAGCATCTTCTCCTCCTTGAGGAACAGGAAATCATTGATTCATTATTTTCGAATTCCTCGTTCCTTTCCTCTTTCACTTCTTCTTCTTCTTGTGAATCTGTGTTCCTTGACTAGGTTGTGCTAACCCTATCTCATAGTCATCAACCTGTATGCTTGGATTATGTTTGTCAGATTCATCAAAGATTACATGAATGCTTTCTTCAACACACATAGTTCTTTGTTATATACTCTATAAGCTTTACTATGTGAGGAGTATCCTAAAAATGTTGCTTCATCACTCCTTGCATCAAATTTTCCAAGATTATCTTTTCCATTATTATGCACATAACATTTGCATCCAAATGTTCTAAAATAGGTGATGTTTGGTTTCTTTCCAAAGTAAAGTTCATAAGGAGTTTTATTAATGATAGGTCTCATCATGGCACGATTAATTATGTGACAAGCAGTATTAACAGCTTCAGCCCAAAAGTTCCTTGGAAGTTCACTAGCAATTAACATGGTTCTAGACATTTCCTCCAAAGTTCTATTTTTCCTTTCTACAACACCATTTTGTTGTGGTGTTCTAGGGGCAGAAAAATTATGATCTAGGCCATTATCTCTGCTTAGGTCATCAAATTTATAATTTTCGAATTCCTTGCCATGATCTGATCTAATGTGCATTATTTTATGTCCACTTAGGTTTTGAACTCTTTTAGCAAAGACAAGGAACTCATCATAAGTTTCATCTTTACTAGAGAGAAAAATAACCCAAGTGTACCTAGAGTAGTCATCTACAATCACAAGTACATACCTCTTTCCACTTCTGCTTTGAATTCTCATGGGTCCACATAAGTCCATATGAATTAACTCTAATGGTTTAGTGGTACTTACAATCGTTTTAGATTTGAAAGAGGATCTTACTTGTTTACCTCGTGCACATGCATCACAAACTTGATCAATATGAAATTTTATAGATGGTAATCCTAAAACAAGGTCTTTTGATCTAAGTTTCTCAAGGAATGAAAAGCTAGCATGTCCTAGACGCTTGTGCCATAGAAGTGAATCATCTTCAATAACACTAAGACAAGTTAAATTGATTTGAGGAACAAGGTCTAGATCCACAATGTATGTGTTCCCTTTCCTTGTTCCTTCCAAATAACCTTCTTAGTTTTAATGTTGATGATTAAGCATTTTTCTTTATCAAATTTTACAGTATTTCCTTTGTCACAGAATTGAGAAATGCTTAATAGATTATGTTTTAGACCTTCAACTAAAAATACATTTTCAATGGAGTGTAATGGTGACTTACCGACCTTACCCATAGCAACAATGTTACCTTTCTTATTATCACCAAATGTTACACTGCCACCTTCATAGGTTGTGAGTGAGAGAAACTTCGTTTTGTCTCCTGTCATGTGCTTGGAACAACCACTATCGAGATACCAAGTGTTGTTCCCCCTCACTCCAACCTGCAAAAATCAACTAGTTGTTAGTTGAAGGAACCCCATCTTTCGTGGGTTCCTGTTCTTGACTAGGATTTGTTTTGACAACCCATTTTTTCTTACTTATTGTCACATTTTTCCCAATCATCTCAGATTTTAGTTGACATTGATTTATGTAATGACCTACCTTGCCACAATACATACAGAACTTATCACTAGGTAGATCAACATATTTCTTTGTCTTGTTCCTTTTCTTGTAGTTTTCAAAACCAAGACCTTCCTTCCTTTTGGTCTGTGGTTTCTCAATCCACTTAGGAACTTTCATGATTTTGCCTCTGTTCCTTGCGACAACCAGTTCCTTTTTAAGATTACAGATCTGTTCCTTTAAAATATTTCTCTTTATTTATTTTTTCAATCTCAGATCTGTATCCTTTCAAAGGGGTTGATCTTATATCAAAGGAACTCAGAACAGGGACAAATTCCTTCAAGTGTGAAATCTCTAAATTAATTAGATAATTTTCATTTTTCAAACTCTCATAACATTCTTTGATTTTTAAGTTTTTATCAAACAAATCAAAAAATCTGGTTTCGACATCAGTTCTCATTTTCTTAAGCCATTCTATGTGTTCCTTGCAAACCTTTAAGGCTTGTTCCGTTTGTTCACGTTTTTCACGTTCATCTCTACATTCAAGAATTGCATCATAAAGAAGATCATATATTTCAGTCCTAGTTTTACCATCTAGTTCTGACTCAAGTCCATGTTGACTTACCTCAATTTTTTCTTCATCTTCTTTTTCGTCAGTGTTTGCCATGAGGCAAAGGTTTGCTGTTTCTTCAGTTGGTTGTTCCTCTTCTTCTTCCGTCTCTGAATCTCCCTTTGCGCACATTTGCCTTAGAGAAAGGTGCTTTTGATTCTTTGTTCCTTTCAGCAAAGCGTTCCTTGTTCCTTTCTTTGGTTTTGTCGTTTTCCCAAAGAGGACATTCTTTGATGAAGTGATCTGTACTTCCACATTTATGACAAGCAGCTTTGTTAGAAAATTTCTTAGTTTTACCTTTGAAGTTTCCATTCTTCATGTTCCTGTACATCTTTCGAAATTTTCGAACCATGAGGGCTGCTTCTTCTTCTTCAGAGTCCGAATCATCTTCATCATCTGCTTTGAGAGCAATTGATTTTGATTTGGAGCTTTCACCATATTCAGTATCAAGGTGAAGCTCATGAGTCATAAGTGACCCTGCCAGCTGTTCTAAGTTGAACTTAGTGAAGTCTTTTGTTTCTTGAAGAGCGTGACTTTAGCCATCCATCTGTCCTTAGGAAGACTCCTAAGAACCTTTCGAACCTGTTCCTCAGATGAAATAAACTTTCCAAGAGAAGCCAACTCATTTATAATGTTAGTAAAACGAGTAAACATGTCTCGGATGCTTTCTTTGGATTTCATGCAGAACAGTTCATATTGATTCATAAGTAAATCAATTTTCGATCTTTTAACTTCATTAGTTCCTTCGTGGGTTACTTCTAGTAAATCCCATATTTGCTTTGCGGATTTGCATCCCATGATCCTATTATGTTCATGGGGTCCAAGTCCACAATGCAATAATTTAATAGCCATGGCATTTACTTCCATTTTTTCAAAATCAGATTTGTCATAATCAGAGAGGGGTTTAAGAGTTACCTCATTTTTGTCATTTGTAGTTGTGACTTCGAAATCACCAACTTCAATGACTCTCCATACCTGATAGTTTTCAGCCTTGATGAATATCTCCATGCGGTTCTTCCAATAGTTGTAGTACTTCCCATTGAACATAGGAGGCCTTTGAGTGGAATAACCTTCTTCAAGTTTCTCGGTGGTATTCATTGTTCCTTGGATCTTTTCCTCAATAGGGTTTCCTATCTTACGTGAGTTCTAGCTCTGATACCAATTGTTATTTCCCTAGGAACACTACAAGAGGGGGGGTGAATTGTAGATGTAGAAATAAACGTAACTTTTTGCGGAAATTAAAACTTAAACGAATAAACAAGCTAAAGGAACACAAGGGATTTTTACGAGGAAAAACTTCTTGGGCCCAACAAGAAGAAACAACCTCGACCACTAGGGATTTTAAACTCAACACTTTCACTAATTAGGCCAAACAACTCTGTTACAACCTAATTCTAACTCGAGCCCTACCTTGAGTTCCTAAACTCAAGTTCCTGAACCACTGTTCCCTTAACAGCAGTTCCTCTCAACTTCACTCGAAGTTTTCTCACACATACAAGCTTCACTCAAAGCCTTTCTCTTACAGAACTTCACTCAAAGTTCCCTTACCCAAAAACCAAAATACAATTGATCGAAATAAGCTTAGTGGAATTAGAGTAAGAAGGCAAAGAACAAATGGCTATTATGAGAGAATGAAGGCACTGACACTTAATAAGTTAAACTCACTTAATTACTTAGTCAGACACAATTTGGAACTTATCTAGACTTCTATATTTATAGTGTTAATCATGAAGAACGTGGGATTAATGTTAGAGTACACGTTTTAATCCATTTACCCATGATGTTCCTTCCCCTAAGGAACACGTTTTACATCATGTCCCATGATCCCATGAACTATAAATGAACGTGGATAAAATGCAGCCATTACTCCTAAATAATAGGAGTTCCTTGAGCATTATCCGAAAATCAGTTTTTATAAACTCTTTTTATCTTTAAATCTGAATTTCTAATCTTTAAGAAAATAATATCTTTGAAATAAAATCTTTCTAACAACCGGATATTTATTTTCTTATTTTTCCGAAAAATAAAATCTTTTCCAAAACAGATTTTCTTTTTAAAACTGATTTTATCATTTGAAATTAGAAATAACTAATTTCCTATAATCTAGGCATGACTTACTCCATTATCTTTTAATCGTTATATTAAGTACACGCCTAAGTCTGTTCCTTAATATAGTTCAGTTCCTTAACATATTGCTAAGTGTCACTTAGTTTGTTCCTTACAAAGGAACAAACGCTTCATTCTCAAATATTCTGCCACAGTTCCTTACCATTCTTTCTTTGTTCCTTTACATTGGAACTAGAAAATAAAACGCCTAGCTTCTATTATTCTTGATCCAATGCTTGCTCCAGTATCAACACAGAAACTTCTTTACTTAGCCTTTGAAATCCTCTCTTGACTTCTTCATTGACTTCGTATACTCCCAGTTCCTTGCATTGATACCTTAGACACCATACACTTAAATAATTCATTAGTTCACTACTTAGTTTGTTCCTTTGTTTCTTTGTCATTATCAAAACTAGGGTTCAACATTATTGATTATCGTTATAATTGTGAGGTGATTCTAGGAGGATGATTTTGGAGTGAAGTATCATTCGAGTTTATGAAAGAAATTATGTTGGTGGAATTGAATTGCGATTCAGGTAACTTTTATGTTCAGTAAAATAATTTACTCATGCCCTTGTGTGTGGATCTTTGTTCTGTTTCGTAAATAACTTCGTATTATGGCCATAGATATGAATGTGATGATGAAATGTCATTGATTGATTATGAATATGCAAATGTTTTGCTGGCTTAGTTTATGAACTGAAAATAGAAAGTGGGCAAGGTATGGGTGGAGGACGGTTAATTTTTGACCTGATATGGTCGGCTACGCTCCATAACGAACCTTGGGGGTAGTATTGCTGGGCTCCATAACGAACCTTGGAGGCAGCGTTTGTCTTTGTCCAAAGCCTGTACTTGCCACTAATTTGTTTAAGAGAGTGAGCTATGCCAGCGTTGTAATGGAAAACAAATGATTTGAGAAATAATAGTTTTAACGGGATGAAGTAAAAGTTACGAGTTTTCCACTCATTTTGGAATTTTGTTTGTTTTGTATTTCTCCCTGAATTTGCAGGTTTGATATCAAGAGCTCGAGAATGGAAGTGAAGCAAGATTATGGTGTCGTCCAAGATCAAGGATTGAGTTTGTATATAGATAGCTGATTTGAGAATAGTTATTTATGTTTCGTTGTATAATATTTAGGAATATTATTGGAGTTATTGGTGTACTTAAGGTTGTTTTTCCGCTGCGATTTTATTAATTAAGATTTGGATTCTAGTTTATGAATGTTAAGTGTGTTTCATTAGCAGCTCGGAAGAGCGGGCTGTTACAAGTGGTATCAGAGCTTGAGTAGTTTTTGGAGGCGCTGTGATCTCCATATCATAGCGTAAGGGTTGAAAATAGGATTAATGGATTGACTAAAGATTTAGGTATAAATGAATCAAGCCGTATGAGTGTTTGCGCTTATGCGTGTGCTATATGGATCCATTCATATGAATAGGTGATACTTGTGTGTATAATTGCTAATGTGTATAATGTTAGCTTGTTATGACTTGATTATTTCTCATACTATTGAATTAATAGTGTGTATTTCGAGAAAACTATATAATTTAATTAAGTAAATGAATTTCAAATGAGATCTCTGCAAATGAGATGATTGAAACCCATTGCCAACAAGTTTGCCCCTTTTGCTCTTTGCTCCTTGATATTGTGAGTCAAGTCGAAGTAGAGATTTTCTTTGCTCCTTGATTTCGCAAGTCGAGTTGAAGTAGAGAACCAAAAGATGATGGTAGAATGGAGGCTGGCCATTCACGTCTTGCGAGTTTGAGATTTTGATTTTCTGAAAATAACCATATGCAAGTTTCGAGGACGAAACTTTAAATAAGGGTGGTAGTATGTAATAACCCTGTTTTTAAGAGCATTTATTTAAAGGTTAATTATAATTATTAAGTTAATTATGTTTCGGAAATTCTTATTTGAGTTGGAGTTGAATTATATTGTCGTCTTTGTAATATACTTATATGTTTAATTTTATAAGGTTATTATTATTAATATTATTTTATATTTTGAATTTTGTGCATTTAGTTGAGCGGTATTTGGCCCAAATAGAAAATCGAAGTCGGGCCCCCATCCTTTAATGTTGTCGGTTGCTTTTGAAAGATAACCCACAAATTCTCCTTCATTGTCGGTCAAATGAGTAACCAAAATCCCAAACCCCAGTCGTTTTCTCTCTCTCCCGTGAGAACCCAAACCCCCAAAACCCCGTGAAACCCCGACGAACCTGATCCCCCCCCCTCTCTCTTGTTCGCCAGCGCTGCTCGCGAAGCTCTTTTCGTGGGCGCCGCCGTCCGCCGTTTTCAGATCGTCGGAGACTCGACCTCGCAGCCCTGTTCATCTCCCTCGTGTGTTGTGTTGTTGTTCGTGTCGCTACTGCCTTGCATCGCGTCGCTAGTTCGCCGCCTTGGCGGACCCGCGTCACACCACGACCGCTAGCTTCGCCGAAGCTCCGCTGCTCTGCACTAAAGCTTCGAAAATCCCCCTCAATTCCTCTGTTTCTCTGTTCTTCTTTATTCCTCGCTGCTCCATGTAGAGCAGAGGTAAATCACATCCTTATTCCAGTTTCTGATTTCTTATTAGAGTTTACAATTACAACGCCGAAGTTGATGTTGTTTGTTGTTCTGTTGCTTTGGTGTTGTTGTTGGTGTTGGGATTGTGGTTGTTGTGTGTTGTTGTTTGTTGTTGTTGTTGCTGCGTTGTTGTTATTGTGGTTGTATTAAATTATTGGAGTAGTAGTTATTAGTTGTTTTGTTGTTTGTGGTGGAGATGGTGGTGTTGTTGTTCGGTCATTGTGATTGATGTTATGTTGTTAGAGTTGTTATATTTGGAGATAAGTGTGGAAGTCATAGAATATCTTAGTTTCTGTTTGGCAGATTTAGTTTAGATAGAGTTCATTTTTAGAATGTTATGGCTAGTTTGATGGCTATATCTTTTATAGGAATGATTATGAGTATGTTTCTAGTTTAGAACGTTAAGTTTGGTTATTGATTATCGTTATAATTGTGAGGTGATTCTTGGAGGATGATTTTGGAGTGAAGTATCATTCGAGTTTATGAAAGAAATTATGTTGGTGGAATTGAATTGCGATTCAGGTAACTTTTATGTTCAGTAAAATAATTTACTCATGCCCTTGTGTGTGGATCTTTGTTCTGTTTCTTAAATAACTTCGTACTATGGCCATAGATATGAATGTGATGATGAAATGTCATTGATTGATTATGAATATGCAAATGTTTTGCTGGCTTAGTTTATGAACTGAAAATAGAAAGTGGGCAAGGTATGGGTGGAGGACGGTTAATTTTTGACCTGATATGGTCGGCTACGCTCCATAACGAACCTTGGGGGTAGTATTGCTGGGCTCCATAACGAACCTTGGAGGCAGCGTTTGTCTTTTGTCCAAAGCCTGTACTTGCCACTAATTTGTTTAAGAGAGTGAGCTATGCCAGCGTTGTAATGGAAAACAAATGATTTGAGAAATAATAGGTTTTTAACGGGCTGAAGTAAAGGTTACGAGTTTTCCACTCATTTTGGAATTTTGTTTGTTTTGTATTTCTCCCCTGAATTTGCAGGTTTGATATCAAGAGCTCGAGAATGGAAGTGAAGCAAGATTATGGTGTCTACCTAGATCAAGGATTGAGTTTGTATATAGATAGCTGATTTGAGAATAGTTATTTATGTTTCGTTGTATAATATTTGGGAATATTATTGGAGTTATTGGTGTACTTAAGGTTGTTTTTCCGCTGCAATTTTATTAATTAAGATTTGAATTCTAGTTTATGAATGTTAAGTGTGTTTCATTAGCAGCTCGGAAGAGCGGGCTGTTACACTAGGCCTTTAAGAAAAAGCAGTAGGCGGAGCAAAGATATAATCAACTTTTTCTTTTAAAAATAAAAGCGTAAATCACATGACCCACCATGACATTAACTACGTTAACTAAGTCAGTTTTAAAATATTTCCAATACACGGTTATAAAACTTTAAATCACAAGCTAATATTCACAAGATAGTTTTAGGAAAAACATTCTAAAATCTTAAATTTATAAAAATAATTTTTTTTCTTGCAATTAGCACGAGTCTAAAATCTAAAATATTTATATATATTGTTTATCCTTACCATCCCATTTAAAGGATTTTAAATTTTAGCATATCTATACTAATATATTAAAAGGCGTGCGTAAACCAGGCACGGTGCCACGTGTCGCTCTCCCTATGGAGTTTTAGATCATGTAATCCATGTACAATAAAAAAAATTAGAAATTGCATAGTATAAGTTTTGATCCCGTGACCTCAAGTTCATGTACTAAAATTTTAACCACTAGACCAAGTAGTATTTAGTGCTATTATATCAAAGTACAATTTTAATAAATGAAAATTTTCTCACCCGGGGCATAGCCCGGGCCTAATAACTAGTTAGTTGTAATATAGTAGATGTCTTTGAATGGTGAATCAAGAGATGTTTGAAAGAACAGGGACAATACAACTGGAAAAAAATATAAATAATAAGATATCGTACAACTTATAGTTACTTTAACCTTTTTTTAGATGCTTGAGAAAAATGTACGGTCCTATGTCAATGTAAATTAGTGACCATAATTTTAATTAATTTATGTGCAACAAATATTACCAAGCTTTTGTGATTAATTAGCTCGATATCCCTTATTCAAATTTCATAAGCAAAATTTGTCCACGACAACAATTACCTACTTATATAAATCGATCAAACTGGGAACTTGGCACATGAAGCCTGTAATTTATCGGGAGCTGAAAGTTAATAACGGGACAAGGAAAACAAATGGAAATTGTATACTGTATACGTATATTATTTTTTGAGAAGTTTTTTTTTTTGAAGGAGACTTTTTGAGGAAGTTATATATATATATATATATATATATATATATATATATATATATATATATATATATATATATATATATATATAATACATAACATAATTTAAAGAGAAATATCATTAAATATATGATTCAATATCTTATAGTTTATCAACTTTTAACGCAATTATTGAATATATGCAATATATTCAGTTTTGTTGGAATATTTTAGTCTAAAAGTTAGAGATGAAGTAGCATACAATATATTTTTACACGGGTCTAAACGCTAGAGACCTACTTATAACTTGGTTATGAATAATAGTCAGCTACTTAATAAGCAAAACAATTCTCGCACATTATGCACGGTCAAAATCATACTTCTTCCGTTTCTAGATAAGTGCAACACTTCTTGTTTTCACGTTTGCCAATGCATAATTTTAACCATTAATATGTTCAATTATCAATTAGTAAAAATTATTAAAAGTTGATATTAAAAAAATTCACATTCAGACGAATCTAACAAGATCCCACATGACTATGTTTTTCCTAAACCCTAAACCACTAATGCTAATTAAAGTTTAAAATGTGAATAGTAAACACTATGTAAATATTGTACTTATTTAAAAAAGGAGAAAGTATCTACTATAAAACTTTCCATGTATTTTTGCACGGGTAAAAAACTAATACAACAACAAATGTCGAAACTGAGTGAGAATAATTTAACTTGCAATAGTTTAACTTGCATAAACTTTATTATATAAGGGAAGGGGGAGTTATGGTGTCTCCGAATGAAGAGACTATGTTACCCCCTTCCCATTCTAAATTACAAATTCACTTACAAATCAAAGGGGGCTTCAAACAAAAATAACAAAAAATTTAATTATAACAATCACTCACAAGTCAACTAAAATCATAAAATTGCATAATTTATGTTATGCAAATTACTAAAATGAGAAAAAACTTTACAAAAACTTTAAAATTCACTTACAAACTACAACATATGAAAAAATTGACTTGAAATCAAAGTGTCCATTTTCTTTACAATTTATGAAGTACTGTAATTAATTTAAAAATCAACTAAAAAATTATAATATTAGAAATCATAAATGAATTTAATAAAATTTGTTATTTTATTCATAGAATTTAACATTGAAAAGTAAAAAAAAAAAAAAAAGAATGGTGAGAGACTTAAGTGACAGAAACTAAACCAATCAAATTTTGCAACTAAAAACAATTATATTTCGTATGTCTAATGTTTAAATTTTGACTCTTATATCGAAGAAAATCGAGTTTCTGTTTCGAAAAAAATTCGAGCACGTATCGCGTGCAAAAAATTCTAGTGGTATGTAAAGCTAGTTGCTCTTCATAACATGAGGAACTAGGCAGAGAGCCAACGACATACTTCTACTTATTTACATAACTAAGTATGTAGTCTTGGTTTCCCGCTACCCGAAAGAAAGCAAGAAAAATGGGACTTCTCCCCTTACCCCTTCACTCTCTCATCAACATCATCCACCATACTCGATTTCCAAGACATTCACCAATTTTCTCAATAATTTCTTTTCTTCCCCATCATTTCTCTAAATTCTCACCTTCCACACTTCCACTTTTCTGCAAACCCATATGCACTAAACCCTCTCTAAACCCTTATGCTCTTCCCTCTTCAAAAGGTCCAATCTTTTTCTCCTTTCTTACTTGCTTTTTCTTCCTTTGTTCACTCTGAGCTCAATTTTTTTTGAACTTTTTGCAGGAAATTTGTTGGTTTTGAAGCAAGATGAACGGTTTTCTGGGTCAGTTGAGAAAACCCAGATGGCAGTTTCAAGCACAATTGCTGCCATTGTTACTTCTTTGGGTGGTCCTGCAGCTGCAGTGGGTATTGTTAGGTTATCGGGACCATTATCGGTGGAGATTACCAGGAAATTATTTCAGCCAATGGGAGAGAGGAAGAAGAAGATGATGGATGAAGAGGTGAAGAGGACAGAAGATGGTTGTTTATGGCAGCCCAAAAGCCATGTTGTTGAGTATGGTGTGGTTCTTGATTTGTTGGGCAATGTTATTGATGAGGTAATAAAGTGGTTTTTTTAAATAAAATTTCTGGAGGATTTTTTGTTATGTGATTGTTTTAGCTATTGGGGTTTGATTTAGGCTTGATTATCATGACACTTGAATATACTATATCCTAACTATTGGAAGGTTTTATTTATATAATTTATTTTGAAAAATATATTTATCCAACATAGTTAGGATACTGATCTAGTAAGTTTTATGGCTGATCAGGGTCGATCATGTTCAATTAGGGCCTAGGGGAGTAGGGGTAATTGATGGAACGCGCCCTTAAAGCTCCTAGTTTGGAGATTTAGCTTTTGTAGGCTTACCCATGTTAGCATATACTCCCTCCATCCCCAACCGGCTTCCCATTCTCATTGTCATGTTTTCAAATGCACATTTTGTATCATTTATATCTTTAATTACATATTAGCTAAAATTATAAAAGTTTGATTTTCGTAATGTACTCAATGAGATGATCAAACAAGACCGTACACGAATATGTTTTTTCATATATATTGAAAAAAAATTGGAAATTTTCTTTCGTTATGAATAGTGCTAAAAATTAGAAATGGGAAGTATATTGGGGTACGGACTACGGAAGGAGTATATATGAACTATGAATTCTGGTTCTATTTGATGGAAAAGTATTGTGGCGTTGGCTTAGACATTGAGTTTCATTTATCCTTTTCAGGGTTATCTTGGGGATAGCCTCTTCTCTTTTCCAATACTAAGGCTGTCTATAGTTTTCTTGCTCTAAACCTCTAGTACATGTAGTTTTTCGTGATCACTTTTGGTTTTGAATTTTCGATGTGGATAATTTATGCTAAATATGTTTACATTATGCCAAATTGGAAATGTATTCATAGGAAATTTCGCTCCTTTGGTTCAGAATTATCAGTCAAAAGGTCATTTATGATCCCCAGAATAAATTGTCCCCGATTCTAAGATAGTAATGATTATGATTAGATTTCGCGATATGCTACTATTATACTCCCTCCGTCCCATAACATAGTGCTTACTTCTCATTTTACACGGGAATTAAGGAGAGGGGAACATGATATGATTAGGCTTTAATGACAGAGTTGCATTGGAATTGTATTTGCACTTATATCAGAAATGGCATGGATCATTTAATGGAATTTGGAAGGTTTATAGAAAAAAGCATCTAAAGAGTACAACCCATAAAAAATAAAGGAAAGTAAACTTTGGATTAATCCTAACAAACTCAAAACAGCCAATAAGAATACATTAGTAATTTTATCAACCAATATGTATGGAGAATGGGAGCACACAGATTGCAACCATATTTACAACAAATCCACAAAACCTTTCCCTCATTAAATCCAGAAATATTCACCTCCATAACCATATACACAACAATTACAACAACCTAAATGAACCTAAACCTGTACCATTATTCTGTGAATGAAACTAACAAATCAACCAAAAACGAATGTATGCGTGAATGAGATGAGAGATAAACACACCAATTTAGGTTTTATTTTTGAAGAACAGAGACAAAGGAAACGAAGTATTAATTTCTGAATTTGGGGCAAAATAAGATGAGAGAGAAAATGGAGTAAATTGAGAGGAGAGAGAGGCATACTCCCTTTAATGAGGGGAAAAGAAGTCAGATGAAGTTCATCGAGAAAGGGTCCTTGTACCATTTTTCATCCATGAGAGATTAATATTGGTACAGATTTCAAAGGAAAAATGAGGAGAAAACTGGAAAATATTTTATTGAATGAGGGTCCTTTGAAGAATTCATACCATTTTATAATTAGATTGGTGAGAAACAAGAACAAATTTTGGGACACCCAAAGAGGAATATAAGCACTATATTATGGGACGGAGGGAGTAGATAGGAGAAGGGGATAGAATAGACTTGACTCAAATGTTATCTTTAAAACTATGAGGAGTTTGAACAATGTGACAACTAATTCTGTATAGAAGGAGTGATAATTATGGCTATATCATAACTGGCAATTGATGGCTCCTAAATTTTACATGTGAGTAATTAGTCCTTCATTTTTCTTTCTTTCATTTCCTTCTGCTCATGCTTTGTTATTGTGTGTTAGAACTTAGAAGCTTGTCGTGTCTCGAATATTGTTTTATCTGTTTTCAATCTATACAACTGCATATTGAATTCCTTAAGCATGTTAGCATCTGCGATATCTGGGAAAGCATGCATCGTAACATAGAATTGGTTTGTTGCTAGGTTTTAGTGATTCCCATGCTGGCCCCAAGATCTTACACTCGTGAGGATGTGATTGAGCTACAGTGCCATGGTAGTGAAGTATGTCTTCATCGTGTGCTGAGAGCTTGTTTAGATGCAGGGGCAAGACTTGCTGAACCAGGTGGGAACTTTGATTGTCAGCATGAAAGTAGTTTTTATCACTGTGGCAATGTATTGCTTTTCTTAGCGGCTTGCTGTTATCTAATTATTAGTTACTTCAGTTCCTAGGTCAATAATGACTCCTTTGGAAGCCATTTTGTTCAGTTGTTGAACATCACAAAGTCACATTCAAGGGCAACCAAATTATGTTCAAACTCCAGAAGTTAGATATGCTTTAATGATTTGTCGAAACTTAGAAGTACTACGGTATATAATCTATACACTGTAGATGGAGTTCCAAATCTTCCTTGGTGACACTGACTGCATCTCCAGCATGACAGCGTTCTTAGGTGATGAGAGGAGTGGGCTTGAGGGCGAGATTTCCGGATGATATATGAGATAAGATCAACTTGTATGAAGGAGTCGGAATAGTTTTCAGCAAAAAGTATTGCCAAAGTCCTTGTTCATCATGTTTCACTTGTTAGTTTGTGAAGCTCTGGCGAGGTACTGAATCACAAGACTTCATTTGACTTTTCTAGAGGTGTCTAGGTTTAGTAGTGTGTTGTGGAAGCGGCTTAATATAATGGAATGTGTAGCGGTAAACGCTGGGATTTTTGCAAAATAAAAAATAGAAAAAAGAAGCAAGAATGCCCAATCTCCGTTTTAATATGACGGACAAGTCCCATTGAGGTACATGACACGTGGTGCAATATGTTAGAGGTACTAGTATTTTTTATAATTTCACCATAGTACCATAAGCTTTGGAAATGAGTTTCACGTAGGTATTATCAACACTTTAGTGAACACTTACCAAAACTTCGCCTGATGGTACCTTAGTGAAAAGTATATGTAAAGGTCATGGTACCTCCATGAAATTATTGAAACCACAATGAACCTCTAAACTATTAGACCTACATTTTTTTGCTCCATATGTCAGAATACCACAATGGAATGTTTCCCTTATTTGAAGGCCATGCTATGTTCTTCTTCCTTCTTTAGCGTGTGAATGCATATTAGTTGGAGCTATTTAAAGCTATTCTTGAGCTGCTAGAAGAGAACCTGGAGCTCTAGGGAGGCTTGGGTGATATGGACCATAAGACACAGGTGGTGAGAATTTCTTTTCCCATGTCCATATATGACTTGCACAAGTTTTGTTGAACTTAAGGCAGAACATTTCCTCAAAATGCGATGTGTGAAGGATCTTAGCTGGAGGAGAAATAAAAAAGAAGATGGAATATCCTATTAGATGTTTTTGCTGATATATAAAATGTTTTCTGATTAGAATATCAGAGCATATGATCATGAGAGAGGAAAGAAGGCAGGAAGGACCGAAAATTTCCTCAATGGGTAGGATTTATATTTGATTGCTTGGCAAACTGTCCATTGTGAGCTTAGAATTGATTAGTCTTTTTTGTGAAATTAACTAAGCTGGAACTTATAAGCTGAAGGAGATCTGGGTTGTGGACGTGAATACGAGTGCGTTTTCTCAAGTTGAACGAGAGATGCATGATTTTGTGGAGATGTAAGGTCTTCCAGTGCTCCCTTGTATTTGAGTAGGATTTACGGTTATTCCCATGTTAATCTACATTTTGTTTGATAAGGTTTTACACTCTGTCCTTTTCTTTATATCTCTGGTACAATGTTGAGTGCATTTTTATTTGATCTTTACAATGCTAATCATCAGTGATTAGCGGTTGTTTGACTTTGAGGTCTAGTCCTTCCTCCGTCCACAATGTGCTAATTCCAACATGGTTTTGCAAAAGGATATCTTGAGAAATTATTTTTCTATATTTAGAGCCATTATGATTTTAAGTAATAGGAGTTTTCATTATTCTTTCCTGAGGGAGTCATTAATAGTTGCGCAGTAAACCTCCTCTCAAACCAAGACCTTAAAACTTTAAAAGAGTAATCTACATGGAACAAAATTATGTACTTCCTCCGTTAAATTTTACTTGCAACATTTTCCATTTTAGGAAGTTGTATATTACTTGCAACATTGACATTTTTGGCAATATATTCTTTCTTTCTCTCTCCTAGCACATGGGATCCCTATTTTATCTCTCTATCTCCCTCCTCTCTTAAATTATTGTGCCATTTCCATTGCTGCAAGTAATAAAAAACGAAGGAAGTATACATTTTCTTACCTAAAAGATCGCAGGAGTGATTTGTTAGTCTTGTCTTTTCCGTTCTTTGAAATATGTCTGTGTCCTTGTATTGAATCATTAGAATTCTGCCTGTTCAATGTATAATAATCCAGTCCACGTGTGGCCTAATTTGTAATAGTCTCCAGTTTAATTCTGTTGCGCCTTCTGGACGAAACAGCTCAAGGATCAGTAAGATCTCTCCACAAGGCTTGCCTACACCAGGACATGTTTGTTCTTATAGCCCGGTACATTATTTTCTCTTAAAGGGTGATAAATTATGATTTAGGGGGCTTTAAAGATCTTGCATATTTGGCTTATGGATATACTACCAAAAGCTCCACCGATGCATTTATGTAATGTTTGCTTACTCTTGTGAGTAGACTTCTTGCACTTTAAGGGAACACCTGTCTTCAATATGTATTCTAACTATTTCTTTGTGCTCTTTGTTAGGTGAGTTTACCCTTCGTGCTTTTTTAAATGGTCGCTTGGATCTCTCACAAGCAGAAAATGTGGGGAGGCTTATAACAGCAAATTCTGTGGGCGCGGCTGACTCAGCACTGGCTGGGATCCAGGCACGTTTTTACAGTATTAGAATTTTTTTTTTTTTTTTGTGAATACTTTTTAGTTTCTATATATTTTCCAACCTAAGGTAATTTCACAGGGTGGCTTCTCACATCTTGTCAAATCGTTACGAAAACATTGCATTGAACTGCTTAGTGAGATTGAGGCGCGTCTTGATTTTGAGGATGAAATGGCACCTTTGGACTTGATCTCTATTAGAAATAAAATACATGCTATGATAGAGGATGTAAAGAAGGCACTGGAAACTGCCAACTATGACAAGCTTCTACAATCAGGACTGCAGGTGATAATCTGCAATTTCAGCAAAAGATATGGATTGGCATTTCATTCTTCATGATTTGTGCAAAGTCATGCTTCATGTCTTGGTTATTTCTTTCTTGAAGAGACTTGTAAATGAAAGTCATCTTTTATGTCTATCTTTGGAGATAAATGACATTTAGTAAGTGTCTTTTATCATCCATCTGTTAAACCTAAGAATCAAGTGTATTAGAGTTATATGAGGTTGCTATGAATTAACATAGCTTTGACACCATTAATGACAGATAAAAAGGAAGAAGAAGATTGGAATAATAAACTAAAATTACAGCAAGATAAAGTGATAATTACATGCTCTCGAGAGGCTTGTTCTCTCCTATTGAACTCTTAAAAGCTCACTTAAAATACTCAACAATTTTCAACATGCCTTTTTCACTCTAAGTTGCTCTATATTTATACTTCTTTCCCTAACAACTATCTAACTTATTCCCTAAGTTAACTAATAGAGATACTACCTAAAATACCCTCCCCCCTAAGATATCAGTTCTTAGGAGTGATCAGCTTATGAAGGCATATTAAACATATCTAGCTTTAGCTATATAGGATTTTTCGTTTTTTCTAATGGATAAATAACAAAACCTATCCGCTTAACTGTTCCCTGATGATTCCAACAGCTTTGCTTTCTCTGTTCATTCTTTTTATTTTTTTGTTTTTTTTTGTTAAAGCTTCTATTGGAAGATGGTCTTTGCTCATCATCATACAATTCCCTATTTCCTGTGTTGTATACTTTGTTTATTGCCTCACCATTTTTGAGCATCTAATATTATTTACCCAATGCCCGATAGTTTATGGTTAATACCTTCACAATGATGGGTTTTGTTTTGGCCAAATAGCTCAGTGGCATTGTTCTTTCCCTCAATGTCCTTAAAAAAGTTCTTTCACTCAATGTAGGTACAAAAAAGTGGCTTTATGTTCTGATTATAGTTACAGTATTAGTTCTAACATCGTCTCCCTCTTTTCTATGCTAAGTTCATGTATATTATTTTTGCAAGCTGTTTGCAGATTGCGATTGTTGGTCGACCTAATGTTGGAAAGTCGAGCCTTCTTAATGCTTGGAGCAAGGTATATGAGACAAGATCTTTCCCCATTTAATGGGATATGTTTTTATATCTGTGACAAATATTCTTACTGCATTTGGTGTTAAAAGTGATTTAATTAGCTGATGAATGCAGTTTTTATGGTATATGACATGCTTGGATTTACTCCTAAACATTGCGCATGTACCTTTGTCATGCACTTTTCCCAAAAGTGATAGTGAGTAATGGATGACATGATCTCAAGTACTCAACCCTCATACGCGGTGTAGTTGTTTCAGATATCAAAATTTTGATATCTTGTTTGCATCTACAAACTGTTTTACCAAACTTAAGTATCTTATGTTTGCTTGATGTATCTGGCTATTCATACTAAAATTATCAAACTAGTTATAAAGAAGTTCTTTATGAGTTTCAAGTAACCTCCCAAAGAACATGATATCACATATAAGAGCTTCCCCATCTTCATATTTAATATTTAATTCATCAAGGGAGATTTAGGATATTGTCCAAGTTAGCTTATTTCTTAAATTAAAGAAATTCCACAGCTTTGACTGAGCTGAGCGCAAGCTATTTCATGAATCCAGCAGTTTATGTATACTTCCAGTTCTGGGAAAGGGGTGGCTGAAGATGAAATTGGTAGTTTACCCTCCTTCTGTCCTTATTTTGGAGTCAAAATAAATT
Source organism: Beta vulgaris subsp. vulgaris (assembly GCF_026745355.1). NCBI lineage: Eukaryota > Viridiplantae > Streptophyta > Magnoliopsida > Caryophyllales > Amaranthaceae > Beta > Beta vulgaris. The sequence continues at coordinate 31,492,603 of NC_079202.1, read as the reverse complement.
GAGCTACAAAGCCATAATTATCCTTCAATTTATGAAAGTTCAAATTTCCACCTTGCCAGTGCAGTTTTTCCTTTGATTTCTTTTAAGGGTATCACTAAGGGGTCGCACGGGACAGATCAGAATTTAATATAATAATTGTAGAAAGTGGCTTGTTATTTTGGATGTACTAATATTAATATCTTAGGATGATGGTATTACTTCTTTCATATGATTGTAGTAGTAGCACAGAAAATAATTTGTATCATGCCTTATTCTTTGAAGATTTTAGAAGTTAATTACGGTCTGGTGTGGGATCTGTTCAATGTGTGCAGTGTCAGTGTCGTTTTTGTCATGGATCATTAGACATGTTTCTGATAGTTTGACTTGTAACAAGTCCAGTATAATCTTCAAATCATCTTTGTCCCAGAATTCAGAATGGAATCCCCAATTAATTTCCTTCCAAAGTGGAGTAGGGAGATGCAAATATGTATTTTGGCTTGAGAATTTGTGGTTTTTAAGTTGGATGAGATGACATTGTTGTAGCTCTTAAGTTTTAGCTGAGGGATATGTACACATGCATACTGCTCAATTTCATAATTTTGGGAGGGAAGGGGGGGGGGGGTGAAGGGGTTGAATTGGTGGGATAATATCAGCATCAATACAGTTACTGTTTCATAGTTCTTTAATGCTATCTTCTCTTTTGATGTGATTAATCTGGTATGTTCCATGCTAAGCTGATTGGAATTATGTGGCTTAATTCTTTGTTAGCTTACAGAGTGAGAGAGCTATAGTCACTGAAATTGCTGGGACAACTCGGGATGTTGTTGAAGCCAGTATCACCGTTCAAGGTATCCCTGTCACTTTGCTTGATACTGCTGGAATTCGGGATACTGAAGATATTGTGGAAAAGATTGGTAAGTGCTGCTACACTTAAGACAATAAATTCCTAGCTTAAAAATGTAGCTGGATAGATAATGTCAATCCGCTTTGGTCTTTACTTTGAATAGAGGATAATACAGCAATTTGACATGGTTTCCTTTCTGCTTTTACTTGTGTTCTATGGAACTAATCAGGATACTTTACTAAAATTCCTGAATTGATATATGTTAATTGTGGACGCTTGAAGCTCATATGCAGGTTTTTTGATCCATTAACTTAACTTTCTTGTCAGATACATGGTTATTGAAGAAATTTGCCCTTTTGTTTGTCTACTGAGATATATCTAACACACAGTTCATTCTTATTTTTAAAAGCTGTCTTATTCACTATACTTTCTGGGTTATTATTGTAAGAAACTAATACGATATTAACTTCTTTTTTTGGCATGTCAATGTTCACCATTGTTTTGTCTTTCCAACATGTTGCAATAAGAAAGATTTTCCTGAGGCCACATTGTTTTACCTTCCCCACAGCTTGCATTATTAGTGTAATCAAAATTTTCCTTTAGGAGAAATTAATTTAGTTCAGTTCATCAAAAGCAATTTAAGTAAAAGTAAGATTAACAATAGTTTCTCATTATTTTTATGACTAGAGTAATACCGATGTCCGATTATATTCAGATATCTTCTCACATGATATTTGCTAATCAATATTGGTGTGTATTCATTGTAAATTTGTAATAGTGATAATAATAAGTTCTGAAGTTGACGGATAATAACAATACATACTTTTTAGAAATTCCAGGAGGGAATATGTATATTAAGAATAGTAATGTTTTTACTGTTCTTATAGTTGTGTTATTAAACAACTGCTACTATTACATATTTTCAACTGCTTCTATTTTTCTGACTTCTAAAATGCAAACTTAAATCATTGATACATTTCTTTTTATTCTAATACTTTTTGAGGCAAATCGTAGAGCTGTAATAACAATTTAACATGCTCTCTTTGACTCTTTCTATATCAATACTACATGTCTTGCTTGTTTTTAACTTTTTAAGTACCTTTTCTTTATATATATATACCTTTTGGTCTTAGTACTTCATTCAGTACTCAATGTTGAATCTTTAGTAATGGCAAAGATGCTCTGGCTTTCTTGTTGGGGGATATGATATTAATTATTAAATATGAGAAGTTCTAATTTTATCCATAATCTGATTTTTGGATTAATGGACTAGCTAATTTCCAAGTTTGAGGGCTCCTCTTGCGCTAACCCAAGATTTAATATTTTGTTGAAATCCCAAGTGTGGTGCTATCCTTCCTATATTATTCCTTGGTCCAAGTTAACTTGACAAACAAGTAAATATAATGCATGTCATAGTATCTAATTGGCTTTCTGAACATGTTTATTTGATTTTTCTTAGTGCCTCCTCACCGCCCTTTCTCTCCTTCTTCCATGGCAAAAAACAATGCTGCAGCCCTTTTCCTTTTCATCATTATTGTCTCATTGGCAAGGTAGTCACCACTTTGTTTGGCATGCCGTTGAGCTTAACTAATTTCCATTACCTCTAAAGAGCTGCTTGTCCCTCAAAGTGCATTTTTGTTAGGAGGGTGTTGTAGTGTTTGATTAATGCGGAAGAAATCAATGAAATAATAAGAACGAGAAAAGCAATAAATAAGAAAAACAAGAGAACACAAGGATTTACGTAGTTCGGTTAACAATAGACCTATATGCATAGGTGGGGGATTCATGAGCTTCTTCACTATTATGGAGAAAACAAAGAGAATAATACAAGGAGTCCTAAAGTACTGGAAGCTAAAAGTGTGTCTCAAACAATGATCACCAATAGGGTTCTTTTATAACACAAGAAAATCCTAATAAACCCTAGAAAAATCTCCTAGTATAACTCTAATGACGACTTAAAAACTTAGGATTAATAACAACGTAAAAATGCGTCGTCCGGTCGGGCCAAAACCTCTCCGAGTTAAGACATCCTTAACCTCCTGCAAACTCAAATCACTATTCATACAATAAAGTATCTCGAAAATGCTTATACGAATGCAGTAAAGAACACAACAACCTAATAGCCATATCCTCATTGTTGATCTTAACATCGATGTTTTGCAAATCCATAATAATAGAGAATGATTCATCTAGATGAGACTCAAGCAGTTTACGCTCCTCTAGATTGAGATCATGAAGTCTAGATTTGAGTAGTAGACGGTTGGTCACGCTCTTTGTCATATAAAGTGACTCTAACTTCAACCACAAACCTGCAACAATCGTCTCCTTGGCAACCTCTCTCAAGACTTCATTAGAGAGACATAATTGGATTGCCGAAAGAGCCTTCAAATCGTTCTCCTCCCACTGATCATTCGTCATATCCGAAGGCTTTTTGGATGCACCTTCAAGAGCCTTGTGACAACCCCTTTGAACCAAGATGGCTTTCATCTTCAATTGCCATAGGCCACAATTTTCTTGCCTATCAAATTTCTCAATGTCGAACTTCATTGGCATGATTTAATCAAAACTCGTCTATGAACACCTAAGACCTTAAAACCTTGCTCTTGATACCGGTTTGTTAGGAAAGGGTGTTGTAGTGTTTGATTAATGCGGAACAAATCAATGAAATAATAAGAACGAGAAAAGCAATAAAGAAGATAAACAAGAGAACACAAGGATTTACATAGTTCGGTCAAATAAAGACCTACATCCATAGGCGGGGGATTCGTGAGCTTCTTCACTATAATGGAGAAAACAAAGAGAATAATACAAGGAGTCTTGAAGTACCATAGGCTAAAAGTGTGTGTCAAACAATGTTCAGCAATAGGGTCCTTTTATAACATAAGGAAACCCTAATAAACTCTAGAAAAATCTCCAAGTATAACTCTAATGACGGCTTAAAAACTTAGGGTTAATAACAATATAAAAACCCGTAAAAATGCGTCGCTCGATCGGGCGAAAACCCGCTCGGTCGGGCGTAGGATGAAATTTCATTTTCCTAAGTTCTTCGTTAAACAACCATAAGTTTCTCGTTTCTCAGCGGAATCGAGCATATGACATGTCGTTGGAAAGCTCTTAAAACAAGCTATGACCTCCAATTTGAATCACATCAAAAACATTTATAAATTGAGAGATGTGCATTCAAAGTCAGTCTTATATCATTTTCACAAGATTTCAAGTCATAAATAACAATTTTAAGTGAAGAAACGGCCAAGGGATTAAAGCCTATGGTAGATGTCATAATTTTATTCCACAAAAAGCGAAGTTAGCTAGTGGTTCTTTTGTTCACTACCTTCTATCTCTTCATGAGAGGAAAAGTTTAATGCGTGAAATAAAAGACAATTTGCACAAGTTATTGTACATTTAAGGCTATTTTAATGATTTAGTTAAGGCAAAATTTCTATCACAAACAATTTTTGAAGTTTAATTTTGGTGAGCTTTGTTTGCGTTAAAAAGTCAGTTACATTTATGGTAGGAGGAACGAGAAGGTGTCGGGTAGTTGCGGCTTTGTTGGCATGAGCGATCGTGGAGGCTAAGCTTGGAAGAGATATGTAGCGGTGGTTCAGATGTGGAATTTGAAACGGATGGTTATGGTGGAAATTGGGTGGTGGCATGGCAAAAGGGTGGGGAGGGGGTTAGGAGGTGGTGATGATTGATGTGCAGTGAAAAGGGGTTGTAGTGGGGGTGATGGGCATTGTGTCAAAACAAGGCCGCATCGTATCGTATCGCCCGTGTCGTAAAGGTTTTCAAATATATCGAACCGATATTACCCGCATAGTAAAGGTGTAAAAAACCCGCTTTTTAGGCGGGTTTAGGGATATTTCATGGTTCAAGCCGATATTCAGCGGTATGACAACTGCATCATCACCGTTCCCGTATCACCGTGATCGTTACCACAACTGTGACCAAAACAGTATTTTCGAACTATGGTGATGGGTGAATTAGCAGTCAAAGGTTAACATGGGATGAGAAAAGAAAGTGAGAGAAAGGAGATAAATAGTGCCATATCATCTTTTGTTTAAGCATTTCAACATTGGACCATTTTGGTAAGACAACCCTCAAAGTTGCGATTTTTTTTCAAATTTTAAAATTAAACTTGGGATTAATATAAGGTAAAAACCTCGAAGTTTGGGATTTATCTTATCAATCCTTTATTTATTGTACTCTTGTATTACTTTCTGAATTTTAGTTTCACTGCATACTACCTCATTCCATACCAGTCATAATCAATGTTAAATATTCATTCTTTATTTTGGTGTTTATCTATAATGTATTAAGTTTGAACTTATGCTCTTTGATTATTATTTTTAGGGGGTTTATATCAAATACGTGATTCTTGTAGCATGATCTGGTCTTTTGTCGGTTGAAGAAACTTGTCTTTCATTCTTGCTTTCGAGATAAGAGCATCTTGATATTTGGTTTGATACTAATCATAGTTACATGATTGACTGTATGTGATATGTCTTCGAAAAGATTTTTCATGTTAGGTATCTTCATCTTGGTGATGACTATGATAGTTTTACCTACCTGCATTTATTTTGCTGTGGGGGTTTTAAACTCATAATTATGATTGATATCAATAGCCATAACAAACAAACAGTAATTAGTGTGGTTGCAACAAGGATACTGTGAAAACCAACCTTTTGCTTAATTTTACATATTGAAAACCACCACTTTTTGGTTTTTTTTGTTGTCCAAAACTACCTGAAATTATACACTGAAGTCAACACTATCTCATGCCTGAATCTGACTGATTTGCAGTCAAAAAAATTTAAAGGTGGTTGCTTTCTAATTGCTATGTAAGTAACTGCTTTGGCACGAGATGTGGGCTGTCTTTCTTTGATCATATTCCTTTGGACCTCAAATTATCTTTTTGCTAGGCTTAAGCATGCATATTAAGAGTATTTATGCAGTTGAATTGAAAATTAGGTGCGGTCCAAGTGGGCCAACATCTAAAGAGAAGGAATAGTGGCTCTAATATCACATGGGTTTGGATGGGTTATGTTTTTAATCTAAGATACCAGAGAGAGTTGTGGACAGCCCAAAAAGTACACCGGAACATAACGTGAATATAGAGGGAGTATTTGGGGGGTGAACATTATAGTTTTACAGAATGCTGACTGCTTAAGCTCATTTCTATTAGAGACATTTCTAAAATATGTCTGGCAGCCATTTGCAAGGATGATAAAACATTCAGCTGCCTAGACCAGAATTAGTACTTGTAATTGTAACTCTATGCTGTTTTTGTGACTCAGACGTTTTCTATTTTTCTTTGACATCTTTTCTAGCTTTTACCTTCCAGGCTTCTACTCAACTAGTGTCTAGAACTTGAATGTAACTATGCCATTTAAATGATGTGGCAAATTTTCAGCTATGCCTTGAACTTGTTTTGACAATTTTGGTTGTAGGGGTGGAGAGATCTGAAGTTGTTGCCTTGGGTGCTGATGTCATCATAATGACAGTTAGTGCTGTTGATGGTTGGACAATGGATGATAAGAGGCTTCTGAATAGAATTCGAGCTGCTAAGGTTTGGGTTGATCTCTATTTTCCCATATCTTGGCATTTGAATCTTCCATATGCTAAATTGAGGAACTTCCTCCAGCTAGATTTGCCATTCTAAGCTGTAAATGATGTCCTCTTAGAGTATATTTGGTATGAGATGTTTAAGTGGATAGAGAAACAATCAAACAAGGAACCATTTCCATTGGATGTTTTGTATGAGGAGTGGGTTAATGGTTCCTTTTATTGAGGGTAACTATTTCCACTCTTTTATCTTCTCCTCAATCCCACACTTATAAGTGTTTCCTTTTCATAGTGCAAACCAAATACTCCCTCTGTCCCTAAATAAAGTGCCCATTTCTTTTGGACACAAGTATTAAGAAGAAATCATGTGCAAAACCTTAGTTGTATTAAAAAATATAGAAGTTGGTACACCTTTTATGAATTTTTTATTAAGGAGAGAGAATGTGGATCATATGGGGAAGTGGGTGATATTATAAAAATTGAAAGCAAAATAATATTTTAATTGGTAGACCCATACCAAATAAGGAAATAGGAAATCTATTTGGGACAAACATAAATGGAAAAAGGGGCACTCTATTTAGGGACGGAGGGAGTATTAATTACCATTCCTTCGCTTTATATGATTTATTCCCTATCAATTTCACAACTTGAACCAAACAGACACTTCTTTTCTTTTGCAAATTATATTAAGCGCTACTTGTTTAGGGACGGAGGGAGTATTAATAACCATTCCTTCGCTTTATATGATTTATTCCCTATCAATTTCACAACTTGAACCAAACAGACACTTCTTTTCTTTTGCAAATTATATTAAGCGCTACTTGTTTGTTGGTTGTGACTTGCTGTTGCTTTTCCCTCTTTGTGCAAATACACAGGATATGAGATTGTTTACACCAATGATCCTTGTCATCAACAAAATAGATTGTGTCCCATCCGCAAGTGTTGAAAACTTCAATGTTGGTGAAAATCCTTTTGATAGGTATATATTTACATGTGCTGTCACCGGTGAAGGACTGGAAGATCTTGAGATGGCAGTATCAGAGGTTGTGGGTCTCAACAGCATTTTCACTGAGGGGCGAAGATGGACCATCAACCAGGTTAGCTACCTTCAACTTGGTTATTATCTCTAATTTTGATGCTGCATTTCTATACCTTTGGATTACCACCTCCAGTCTCCTAGAAGGTAGCCAAGATGGAAAGAGGACAAGGAGAGAGTATAGGAATTTTTTGGTTTATTTTAATGTGTACATTCCAGTTTCCAATCTCTTCAAAGCAAGGATTTCTTTCGGAAAGTTTTCTTTGTTTCCCTCTTTACTCCCTCGTTTCCTTTTCCCTTTTATTCTTTATTATTTTTTTTCCTCCTCTATTTTGAATAACTTCAAAGCAAATGAGTAGATACTGTCAATACGTAATCTGGATAATGTGCGTATTTAGTAATAATCCTAATGCCTGATTGCTATTAATTCTTCAGTATAAACATACTTTTCCCCTCCCTTTTATTTCTTTATTATAAGAAAATCGTCCACAGCAATGTTTTGGAAGCTTGGGAATCTTAGGAAGTTGTGCGTGAGACCTGGTCATATCCTCTCGGCATGAATTAGCCTCTTTGCTGCCTCAAGAATTTTAAGGGAAAAGAAAAGTAGCTTGTGATGCACATAAATTTGTAAGAAGGATATGAGACAAGCCTAACCATTTTATTAAACAAATTGGTTAATGTTGAGCGTTCTAACCCGTTTAATTCAAATGAGTCGAGTTAGTGTCAAAGGTGTTCAACATGATGTATCTACGAACACGAATTTGACACGATACGACCTATTTGCTAGCTCTAGTAATGAAGTTTGGCTTGCTAGTCTGTAATTGGCCCTTTTTGGCGTTAAATCAATCTGTTAGCTACTTATTAAATAGGCTGGCATTTGGTTTGATGATCTTTACTGAGATTTTTGCGTTTTCAACAGAGACAATGTGAACAGTTGGTACGTACGAAGGAGGCTCTATTGAGGTTAAAATCTTCGATGGAGGAAGACTTGCCGTTGGATTTCTGGACCATTGATTTGAGAGAAGCTGCTTTGGCTCTTGGCCAGATTTCTGGAGATGACATCTCTGAAGAAGTTTTATCCACTATCTTCACCAAGTTTTGCATTGGTAAATAACATCTAAAAATATATCCATTTTGAAGAGTTTCTTTCTGCGGTATACATTTTAAGACCAGAGTCCTTAATTTTTTTCTTGGAAATCTATTGATTTGCTTCAGTCATATAACCCAGTGTATATTTTCATGGTTATAAAAGCAGTATAATCACATCTTGGTTTGCAGTACTCCCTCCGTTGAGATAAGTGAAGATTAGCTTACGGCTTCTAAATAGTGGTGCTAATCGAGCTAGTCATGTGTGAATTAGGTTCTGCTAAGCTTGAGTTGAAATTTTGACCTAGTTATGTGTGAATTAGGTTCTGCTGAGCTCGAGTTGAAATTTTGACCTAGTCAAATTCAAGTAACTCGCAAGTCCTACGCTCAATTAGCACCCCACCTTTGAGGAGATGGAGATCATAGATATAAATCATGCTAAGATAGGAAGTACTAGTTATAATTATTATGGGTTAGTTATTACATGACAATGTGACAGTTATTTTATGGAGTAATCGTATTTACAAAGTACACATATCATTCTTGATACGTCCCTTGTTCCTTTGTTTATTTGTCTAACGCATCATACTTCCTCCGTTTTATATTACTTGCTACACTTTTTAATTCAAACTCCTAGACAATTTTTGGAGAAGAAAGAGGTAAAGAGTAAAAAGAAAAGGGACCTATGTAAGAGAAGAGAAATAGAGATAATTTTTTGCCCCAAAAGTAAGTGTAGCAAGTAATGTGAAACTGCTTACGCTGGAAAGTGTAGCGAGTATTATAAAACGGAGGAAGTATGAGATTCCAATTTTTCTAACGCATCATGCACAAATTTGATTACTAACATTTGTAAATTGTAATTATTAGTATTTGGGCCCATTTCTTGGACTAGCCCACCTATGGCAAAGTTACTAAAATACTCCTACATCTAGGGAAGCCATCCCTCCACCAGCTGTCATTTATTGGGGCTCCTATCCTCTATAAATAGAGGTTGTCTCATCAGACAAAGGGAAGCAACTCTAAGCTGCCAAACCCAGAGGGCAGAGCATCTCTCTCTACATTGATCCCTTTCTCTCTACCTCAATCATTTACTGACTTGAGCGTCGGAGGGGCGACCCCGGGACCACCCCGGGGTAGGCTAACCTTGTTTTGCAGGATTCCGATGTACGGATAACGGAGCTCAGGCGTACCTTCTTGGGGCCCATCTCAAGTCTCTCAGCACACATCAGCATTTGTGATCACCCTCAATTTCTTAGCAGAAACAGTTTGGCGCCGTCTGTGGAGAAAGTACAAGAAGTTATTTTGCACCACTCAGCAAGATTCACCTTGTTGCTACTCAGCAAAAATCACCTCATTGCTGCTCAGCAATGGCCCCAACCATGAAGACATGCTCCCAAGCCAATCGTTCCTGGAGAGCTCAAGCATCCCATATGCACCTATGGTGCTATCCCTCTATTCGAATGATGAGGATTCCACCCCAATGGAGAATCCACTACGGAGTCGGTCATCCCGTAGCATCAGGTCAGATATGAGTAGCTGACCCAATGCCCATACCCTCAACAAAAGCAAAGTCGGATGGGTATGGTCTCCATTCGTCGTGAGGAGATCATTCGTCCTTCCTGAGATGGTCAACCTAATTGAATAGGGCCTAAATAGAGGGAAGCATCCCGTCAACCCTCAAAAGGATAAAACACGTTTTCACTCAGAACAAGTTATATGAAAGAACACAACCCATGAAGACTGCCCTGAGCAAGGGGTGTGGTGACTCAGAACCGTAAAACCTCTCCAGAATAAGAAGTGGCACCCTCGAGTTTATGATGTAGTTCAGCCAGAGGGGCCTATTCATCAAAAACATCGACTCATCAACGATGTCCACTCATCCTTGGGTGCCCACTCAGCGAAAAGAATATGCTAAGCCAGATGTGCCTATTCATCATCAAAGGCACCAATTCACCAACGATATCCACTCCGTCGATGTACCCACTCATCCTTGGTTGCTTGGTCAGCCGAGGCATCTACTCGGCCTCAGATGCCTACTCAACTTATGAGAAATTTATCTCAGCTTCAAAGGCATACTATCAAAAGCCTTGCATCACCCAGATCAGCCCAGCAAAACTAAGACTATCAAGTCAATAAAGGCGAGCAAAAAGAGACTCAAAAGGCGAGAATTTCGCCATGACACCTCCTCAGTCAGGAAAATGGCTAAGTACAACATATCGGATCATTCATGATGTCAAAGCGGTGAGGCTCAAATCGACCCATATCCTCCATATCCGGACCCGCTCGGTCAGTAGGAGACCCCTTCTCCTTTGCCGAGTCATTCATACTTAGCGAAATTCAAACTAAGTAATTAATTGGCGCCCACTCGGACGACATGTGGCCGATAGAAGACTCTCTCCTTTGTTGAGGCGCTCAGCTGTAGGAGACCCTCTCTCCTTCGTCGAGCCGCCCTTATACTTAAGCCAAATTTAGGCTAAGTAATTCACTGATACCTGCTCGGAGAAGAACTCGGTCGGCCACTCAGTCTTGCACATAACTTGAAGCGAGGCACAATCTCGGCGAAGGGAGCTGCTCGGGCGGACTATACTTTGCAAAGTTCGAGGGCGTTACTTCCCACCCCCCACCAGGGCGTTTCACCCCCCTCTCGGGCCCAACAGAGTCCCCTAGGAACATGGATCTCTCTCGTTTTCTGCTGGACGATCGCCTTGGGAAGGAATGATGCTACCCTATCCGATCATCCAGCGTGGGGCTAATTGCTTGAACGCCTCAGCTGGTCAAATGAATACACTTGATGGAGGTGCGATGATGTTCGTCATCTCCTGAATAAAAGCTTCTCCAACGACACTCAAATATGGAGAAGCCTCCCCCGAACAAACTTAGTCGAAAAACGGCTAAGTATCAACAATTGAACCTACTCGAAATCTGATTAGCGTCAGAAAACCTCATCGGAAAGCATGGATCTCCCTAGCCTCCCCGAGTCGAGAATCTCCATCATGGGCACCTCCTCAGTCAGAAAAGGAGCGTCCCACAAACTTAGTCGAAAAACGGCTAAGTATCAACAATTGAACCTACTCGAGATCTGAGTAGCATCAGAAGACCTCCTCGGGAAGCATGGATCTCCCTAGCCTCCACGAGTCGAGAATCTCCATCATGGGCACCCCCTTAGTCAGAAAAGGAGCGTCCCACAAACTTAGTCGAAAAATGGCTAAGTATCAACAATTGAACCTACTCGAGATCTGAGTAGCGTCAGAAGACCTCCTCGGGAAACATGGATCTCCCTAGCTTCCCCGAGTCGAGAATCTCCGTCATTGGCACCTGATCAGTCATAAGAGGAGCGTCCTAACCAACTTAGCCGAAAAATAGCTAAGTATCAACGACTGGACCTACTCGTAAGTCGAGTAGCGTCGCAAGACCTCCTCGGCGAAACATGGGGCTCATATTGGCCCCCCGAGTCGAGCGTATATCTCGTGGTTCCTCCTCGACTAGGCAGGAGTACCCTACCACTTAGCGAAAATAGCTAAGTGCGAACGAATCAACCACCTCGGGAAGCATGGGACACATTAGCCCCCCCGAGTCGAGCGTATATCTCGCGGTACCTCCTCGGCTATGCCTGGAGTACGCTACCACTCAGCAGATATAGCTAAGTGTAAACAAATCGAGTCGCTCGGCCACAAGGAGACCCCCTCTCCTTTGACGAGTCGGCCTCGTACTTGGCCAAATTCAAAGCTAAGTATTTCGTCGGCACCGGCTCGGACAAGCATGGGGCTCATTGGCCCCTCATCCGAGCCGCGTCCACCTAACTCGGCCCAAGGAAGCCTCCTTTCTTGGTTGGGTCACTCTCCAGTCCCAGTTTGACTTGGCGAGAGACGGCACTGGCTCGGACAAGCCTGGGGGTCATTGACCCCTTATCCGAGCCGCGTCCACCCAACTCAGCCCAAGGAGGTCCCCCTCCTTGGTTGGGTCAATCTCTTAAGTCACAGATTGACTTAGCGAGAGACGGCATCGGCTCGGACAAGCATGGGGCTCATTGGCCCCTGATCCGAGCCGCGTCCACCTAACTCGGCCTAAGGAAGCCTCCTTCCTTGGTTGAGTCACTCTCCCAAGTCCCAGTTTGACTTGGCGAGAGACGGCACCGGCTCGGACAAGCTTGGGGCTCATTAGCCCCTCATCCGAGCCGCGTCTACCCAACTCGGGTCAAGGAGGCCTTCCCCTCCTTGGTTGAGTTACTTTCCTAGCCAAAGAGGCTTAGTGAGAGAAGGCACCTGCTCGGACAAGCTTGGGGCTTCTTAGCCCCTCATCCGAGCGGCTTCCAACTTAATCGGCCCAAGGAGGTCCTCTCCTTAACCGAGTCACTTCTCTAGGCAAAGAGGGCTAAGGACCTCCCTCAGCATCTCGAGGAGCGTCCATCACCTCCCTCAGCACTCGAGGAGCGCCGCTCTCATACTTAGTCAAATTCAAGCTAAGTACTTCATGACACCCACTCGGACAACATGAGACTCATTAGCTCCTCATCTGAGTGGCGTCCGACCCGCTCGGCCACTAGGAGATCCCATCTCCTTTGACGAGTCACGCCCATACTTAGCAAAATTAAGGCTAGGTACTTCATTCGCATCCACTCGGACAGCATAGAGCTCATGTCCAATCTACCTGGTCGGCTAAGTCTTAAGGGAACCATGAAGCCAAGCCTCGAGTGAACCGAGTCGGCCAAGCAAAAGCACCCTATCAGCTCGGCCAGCTAGGCCTCGGCCTTGGCACTTGGTCGGCCGCTCGGCCATCCCGGAGCTGCTCGGCCAGTCGGCCAATGAGCCCGCTCGGCAATCCTCGAACGTCAGCTCGACCAACCATCAGTTCGGCTAAGGGGAGTAGCTCGGCCTCGACCCGGTCGGCCAGCATTAGCGCACCGGCTCGACCAGGGCACCAGCTCGACCCGGTCGTCCATCTTTCAGCCTCGCACCCGGTCGGCCAGCCAACTCGGCCATCCCAGCAAGCTCGGCCAGCCTCGCACCCGGTCGGCCAGCTCAGCCACAGGAAGCCACTCGGCCATCCTAGTACCTGCTAGTACCTGCTCGGTTGATCCGTGCAAGACCCGGTCGGCCATCCTAGTACCTGCTCGGCTAGTCCGTGCAAGACCCGGTCGGCCAGCTCGGCCACAGGAAGACCCGGTCGGCCATCCTAGTACCTGCTTGGTTGATCCCTGCAAGACCCGGTCGGCCATCTTAGTACCTGCTCGGCTGATCCGTGCAAGACCCGATCGGCCAGCATGGCACCCAGTCGGCCAGCTCGGCCACAGGAAGCCACTCGGCCATCCTAGTACCTGCTCGGCTGATCCGCGCAAGACCCGGTCGGCCAGCATGGCACCCAGTTGGCCAGCATGGCACCCAGTCGGCCAGCAAGACCCCCGTGCTTGGTTAATCAGCGCCAGAAGATTTCCTCGGCGGCGATCCGGCATAAAAATTCTTGGGTCCCGCTCAATAACGGCAAAAATGCAATCACCTTCTTCCGCCAATCAACCGCACTAAAAACGGCGCTTTCCACTTCGATTACTTGGCGTGGGGCTAATTGTTTGGGCCCATTTCTTGGACTAGCCCACCTATCGCAAAGTTACTAAAATACCCCTACATTTAAGGAAGCCATCCCTCCACCAGCTGGAGGTGACCAAAATACCCTCATTTATTGGGGCTCCTATCCTCTATAAATAGAGGTTGTCTCATCAGACAAAGGGAAGCAACTCTAAGCTGCCAAACCCAGAGCATCTCTCTCTACATTGATCCCTTTCTCTCTCTACCTCAATCATTTACTGACTTGAGCGTCGGAGGGGCGATCCCGGGACCACCCCGGGGTAGGCTTAACCTTGTTTGCAGGATTCCGATGTACGGATAACGGAGCTCAGGCGTACCTTCTTGGGGCCCATCTCAAGTCTCTCAGCACACATCAGCATTTGTGATCAACCTCAATTTCTTAGCAGAAACAATTAGTGTAAAATAATAATTGATATTTTGAAAATATACGTTGAGATGAATTTTTAACTTTTTAATTATTAATATTTGTTTTTTTGAAATTACTAAGATTCGTTTTGATATAAGTCAAAGCAAGTACATGAATGATAAAAATTGAAAATGATGAAACAGATGGAAATAATGGAGGTCGTATTTTCTTAATCTGACATCTGAGTATGAAACAAACTCCCATTTTTGTCCCATTTTTGTTAATAAATTCAATTGTAAAGATGTTTGGGATTTGACAGCGTGCAAATTTTCAACTATGATGAATAGTCTGCAGCAATTATATTAGACCGAAAGAGCCTTGTTTTTTGTTTGAACTGTTTGCTGCTGTCTTCTCAACCATACTCATTTTGCATAAAAGTGTTAAAATAGTTGAAGATTCGAGAATGCCAGAATGGTATCATAAACTACAATTAGGAAAATAGTAAGTGTTTATGCTAAAAACGGTAATGTGGGTGGAGTTAGTAGGTAAGCCTTGGCTAATTGAATGTGAGTATGATGAATGATGGGTTGAATTTTCAAATGGGTCGTTACATGCAAAATAGGAAGACTAACCCGAGGGATTTTCGGGTGAATACTAGATGGTTGAGCAAGAGTAAGCAAGAGATGAGTATAATTGTCAAATGAATGTGTCTACTTAGTTAGATTGAGTTACTTCTGTTTAGAGTAACAAATGGAGTATATATAATGGGAGGTAGGTACAGGAGGTATTGGGCTGGTTTTATTTGAGGTTTCACCTCTACTTTTTTTTAAAGAAAAAATCCAATAATGCATTAATCAATGGACAAAACGTCTGAGAGAATATAGGGATAAATCTCTGAAAGATATTGATTCTCGCAACTTGTTCTACTCTAAATGGTACTGTCTTAGCAAGATGGTGATCGACATGATTCCCACCCTTTTTCACATGAAACCATTCTATGGAACTAAAAGTAGAGCTAAACAATAAAATTTCCTCTAATACACTATTAAAATTAGGCATAAAAACTACAATTTTAGAAAGATCGAAAGACAAGTACTTGACTATCCAAGTCCAAGATGATGTCTTCATAAAAATAACGTTTAGCTACCTTGATAGCAAGAAAAGGGCTCTACTTTCGGCTTGATAGTAAATTTGAGGTCTCACTTCCACTTATATCCCTCCACTTAAATATTAACATTTTATAATTTTTACTAATAGATAATTAAAAATATTAATGGTTAAAGTTGTGTTGGCAAATATACAAGTCAAATTGTCACAATCTTTTAAAACAAAGGAATAATCATCCTTGACTTACACTCTCTCTTTATGCTCTTTATCTCTTTTAAAATAAAGTATAGCTCTTACCTCTCATTGAATAAAGTAAGAAGCACAACTGGATCTAACTATATATGCTCTTTTTCCAATTTTGTCTTAATATGATCAAGTTAGGGTTATCAAGTCCAATTTCCTATTATAATAAGATCAAGTTCAAAACTTTTGATGAATTAACGTTCATAAGCTCAATCGAGTATATGCATATTATTATATTACATAGTTAAACAAAAACGAATAATTGCTAATTAAGAACTACTAAGATCACTTAATAATATAACGCAAAACTAATTCTTTGATTGATTATCATCAAATTAGTAAAACCTAATTTAGTGTCAACATGAAACACATGCATGATAAGGGAAGCATACAGTTTCTATGATGCAGACCACCTTGTATAAGCCAAGCCAAATGAAAAGAAAAAAGTTTCAACAGAAGCATTGGGAGATTAAAGGCAACCATCTGAAAAAAAACAACCACGAGAAGATGGGAACACTATGACTTTTTTCTTTCCATCAGTAAAAAAAACAACCACTAGAAGACGGGAATACTACGACTTTTTTTTTTGACATTATGAAAACATACAAAACAAACAAAGGAAACTAAAAACATAGAAAAAAAAAAGATCTAATATCCCGCTTGCTGGCTTTGGCCAGATCATGTGCCCACTTAACTTGTGTGCAATAGACCTTAATAATCTCACACTTCAAGCGTGACAGCAAGCGCTTGTATCTCTGCGATGGTATGTCGGATGAAGATATCTGAATAAGAGGCAGTGAGTTGTACTAAAGTCGCTGAGTCCTTGTGGATCATAACACTTCAGATAGCCTCCCTCCTAGTCCATTTGAGGGCCTGAAGATAGGCTTTAGCCTCTGACATAAGAGCGGAAGATGTATGATAGCTAATTCCCTTGCTTTCTCTGGTACGACTACGACTTTCAGACATGCTAAAAAGTCATATTAGAACATGTCATATCTTTAAATGAAACATCATTTTATTTGGTACTCACATCTCTTTATCTCTCTGTTCGTCACATGGGTCTCTCTTTCTCTTTCTCTATATCTTTTTTTTTTTGAGGGGAAAAGCATAGATTATATTAAATCAAGAGCAACCAAAGTAGAAATACTTTGGGGGAAAGAACCAAACCATACAACCCAGAACGTCTTAAACAATCCTAGCGAGCTAACAGATGGGCTACAGCATTGCCCCCTCGTTTCACATGAGAAAAAGAAAAAGACACAAAGTTTAAACATAACCTATTAATATCATCAAAAATATGAAATAAAGGAGCACCACCCTCACATTTGTTGTTGACAGCATTCATAACAAGCAAGGCGTCACTTTCGAATATCACCTGCTCATTGCCAAAACGTTGGGCCAGGTCCACCGCATGCAGCGCAACCATGGCTTCCGCCGTGGTAGCATCCCACCTCACATCCACACGCTTCACCCCCATCGCCACCACCCGACCAGTCGAGTCACGAAATACCACACCTAATCCCACCTCACCATTGGGATTAATGTGTGCATCAAAATTGGCATTCAACACCCAGCAGGGGGTTTGCACCATGACACACTCGAAGGAGCTACCCCACCCTTATGCCGAAAGACCCTCTCCGCATACAAACAACATTCGTCGACCAATTTCACAAAATCGGCTGCAACCATTGGGGCGTCTAAAGTTTCATGCTAAAAAATATGCTTATTTCGGCAAAACCATACCGTCCACATAAGTGCACATATAGTACGCATCTCTTCCTTCGTACAATGATTCAATAACCATGAGAAAACCTCACCAAATGATGAAGAAAGCATATTGGCGATAAGAGAACTAAAATAACTCACATGCCAAATCGCTTGGGCATACTTGCACGAGAATTAAAGAGAGCATGGAGAATCGAACAAGATGAAGTATCACACACATGCCGCCAACATAATCTTTCTTTCACACCTAAGCTGCCCTTACACGCCCTTCACAGGAAATGAAGAAGTTTTGGCAGGCCTTGAACCTTCCACACATCACGCCACAACTTCTCCTCCCCCTCCCCATATTGTAATCTCCAAGTTCGTAAATGCCCCAATTTCCCAAGCCAGTAGCACCACTTCACCAAAAAAAATGCCATTACGTGATGGCCACCAAAACCGCCTATCCAGCAACCGAAACCTAGACAAGGGAATATTAAGGATCAAATCCCATTCATCTTCATGAAATACCTGCCTTACCAAGTCTACATTCCAGCCACCTCGTTCACGCTCAATCAAATCACATACCCTCAAATTCATATCACTATCCACCTTTGGTGTTGACACGAGATGAGAACCCTCCCCCATAATCCATGCCTCCTCCCACACTTTAATGTTGTCCCCAGTTCCAACTCGCCACTTTAACCCCTCAAGCAACAAAGACTTGGACCCCCCCAAATACTCCTCCATGTAAAGCTTGGATTGTAACCTCTTCTAGCCTCAAGGACCCCCACTTCCATAAAATATCGGGCTTTTAGAATCTGATAAAGGAAGGAAGCTTCATCTTGACATAACCTCCAAGTTTGCTTAGCCAATAGAGCTTTGGTTAAAACAATGCCAATCTCGAAAACCGAGGCCCCCATAGACTTAGGAAGGCACAAACACTAGGGAAAAAAACAGAAAGGGCTGCGCAGGAAGGGTTGCGCTTTTCCTAAAAGCGCAGCCCTACATAGCAGAAGGGCTGCGTTTTTTAAAAAAAACGCAGCCCTTCCTAAAAAAATTTGAAATAAAAAAGTTCGCGGGCTTCAAATATTAAGCGGGATTCGTCAAATATATCCCTCATTCTTCTCTCTCCTCTCTCACGTCCCTCATTATTCCTTTTCCTCCTTCTCTCACGTCCCTCCTCCTTCTCCTCCTTCTCTCTCATCCTCCTCTTCTCTCTCAAAAACTCTCAGAAACGTTGCGACAAAAACGCTGAAATGATTTGCACTAATCATGCCGACGGAGTTCGATTGCCTATTGTGATACCTTTTCGGAAGCGGAACAGGCCAACGAGTCAAACTCACCGCTATGCTGTGAGGTTTAGGCTTTTTAAGCCATCCGAGTTCGTTTAAGCCTCCAAATAGGCATTTTAAGTTTTTCCGAAATTTTTTTTCCTTAATTATGTATTAGGGTTTTGTTTTATGTATTTAAACATTATTAGGTTAATGTTTGGAGGTAGTTCTTGTATTTTCAGATCTATAATGTTCTTGTATACTTCTCTTTGTTTTGATTAATGTTCTTGTATACTTCTCTTTGTTTTGATTAATGCTCTTGTATTTTCATCTTTGTTTGATTAATGTTCTTGTTTTTCAGATCTATAATTTCTTCTCTTCTGTATATTAGTTTTTGTTCCTTTTTTTCATTTTCGTTTCGTTCTTTTTTTTTGTTTTGGGTTTACTATTTTCATTTTCGTTTCGTTTCTCTTCTCTTCTGTTTAATTTCAGAAAATGTGAGATTATGAGTAAAAAAATGTCGAAAAAAAAAAATTTTTTTTTTTAACTTTTTTTTGGTAGGAAGGGCTGCGCTTTTTAGGTAAAAGCGCAAGCCCTTCTAAGCTAGAAGGGCTGCGCTTTTACCTAAAAAGCGCAGCCCTTCGTTGTGAAGGGCTGCGCTTTTCTAGCGCAGCCCTACTTAAAAAGTGAAGGGCTGCTACTGAAAGAGTTGCTGTCAAAAAGCGCAGCCCTACATGCCTTTTTTAGCGCAACCCTTCTTCATTTTTCCACTAGTGAAATCATCCCAACTATGCCAATGCATCTTTCGCTCCACACCATTGGACCCCCACCAAAATCGGGCTAACAAGGAATGAATTTCATCAATCAAACCACTCGGAAGACAAAATACACTCATCATATATGTAGGAATAGCCTTGGCAACAGATTTTATAAGGATCTCTTTACCTGGTCGGGATAGAAGTTTCTCTTTCCACCCTTGCAGTTTCTTCCAAATTCTCTCCTTGATACAAGCAAAAGTCACCTTTTTTGAGCGGCCAATGACAGTGGGCTGACCTAAATACTTCTCCTGTTTGTCAACCTCCTGCACTCCCAGAATACTCACAATAGCATGACGACTTTCCACATCCACATCTTTACTAAACACAACCTCCGTTTTGCTTAAATTGACTTTCTGTCCCGATGCTCTCTCGTATTTACTGATAATATCAGCCACCATAGAGCATTCTTGCAAGGAAGCTTTTGTAAACATAATACTATCATCTGCAAAGAAAAGATGAGACACCCGCGGGGCCCCTCGACAAATTCTAGCACCATGGATCTTTTTCTCTAACGCTGCTTTGGAGATAAGAGTAGAGAAAGCATCAGCACACAGAAGAAACAGATAGGGAGAAATAGGATCACCTTGACGAAGGCCCCGGGAGGGGGTAAGCGAGCCATCCACCACCCCATTCACTTTAAAAGTGAAAAAGACACTAGAAATACAAGCCATCACCTTAGAAATCCACTCCACATAAAATCCCATCTTCTCCATCACTTTTTCCAAGAAACACCTCTCAACCCTGTCATATGCTTTGCTCATATCAAGTTTCAACGCACACACACCCTCCCCCCTTCCCTTTGTCCTCTTCATCGCATGAAAAATCTCAAAAGCCACAAGAGCATTGTTCAGTGATCAACCGACGAGGAACAAAAGCACTCTGATTAGGGGAAATAATAAAAGGGAGAAGAACTTTGAGTATATTAGCCAGAGTTTTGGAGAGAATCTTATACAGAACCGTACACAAACTGATAGGTCGAAAATCTTTCATAGATTTCGGGTTTTCGCACTTTGGAATCAACACAATACATGTTCTGTTAAGACTACTCAAATCCACCCCTCCATTCCACCAATACTGCACAAACAAAATGATATCCGCCCCAACAATGTGCCAAAACTTCTGAAAGAATAATGCATGAAGGCCATCAATACCTGGGGCTTTATTTGGATGCATAGCAAAGAGAGCTTCACAAACTTCTTCCCTGGATGGTGGAGCAACAAGGTTAGCATTCATCTCCTCAGAAACACATGTCGAAATTCCTTCCACCGCCACCCCGAAATCTACGGGATTTTCCGAAGCAAACAGATCAGCAAAATAATCGTGCACAATGTCACCGATTTCCTCTCTTCCTTTTTTCCACACCCCATTCTCATCTAGCAAACCATGTATGGAGTTATGCCGTTTTCGTTGACTTGTTTATGGTGGAAATACTTCGTATTCTTATCACCATCACGGATTTCATTTGCACGGGCTCTAGCATGCATGCCAATAGGGCTCCTCCAGATGGTGAATCTCATCCAGAGCCGAAGACTCAACATTACATTGCGCCAGGATATTAGCATCTAGCGCCTGTTGTTGTAGTTCATGAAGACGAGCCAAAGCACGTTTCTTTCTTTGTTTCAGATTCCCAAACACCTGCGTAGCCCACGATGTCAGATTAGGCGACACTAACTCCAGTTGAGCAGCAATACTCTCCCCCCCCCCCCAAGCACCCTGATAGGCTAAAGTCGTATCACCTAATCAAAAATAACCTAAGGTCCACTAACTAGTAGTCAGGGAAGTCAGGATCGAATCCACAGGGAGAAGTTATATTATTATATCTGAACTCTAATATTACACTAACAAAATCAGATGAATAGAGTTGTGTTACTAAACTAAGCAAATAACAATATTAAATAAGAAGGTATAAATCGATTAATAAAGCACTAGAATCATGGATCACTATGAATACAATTCGGGAAATCATGGACGAATAATAACCACCTAGTAAGTCAAACTGTCTAGGGCACATGTAATTTCTCTCGAACATTACCTCCCTCAAAGATCACACAGCCGCTCTCGCATGGTCAAGGGTCACTTTGCCTATAATTGAAAGCCTATACGGTATCTCTCCTCTCGAAGCAGATTCAGTATTGCAACAATAGAAATATAAATCAGGCCTAACTTATAATTCTAGCATGAAGATTCAACCATAGGAAACAATTGAAATACAAGGTCATCAAACTAATCAACCAATCCCTCATTGCATACATATACCCCCACAATCCTAGAAAAAAAACTACTCACTCATAATCATGAATACGATAACAAAATTCACATAAAAACTCATACTTTGAAACATTGCAAATAACTAAGAAAAGAATCTAATTAATAATAGAAGAAGTAATAAAGAAGTAATAAAGAAAGATTACCGAATCATATTGAACTTGTGAATAAGAAAAAGGTTCAATCTTGAATTAAAATAAAAAAGCACTAAACTAAGGTTCTTCAAACACTCTCTAAAGAAAAATAATAATAAAAATCAAGATGTGTTCTAATAATTCTAATTTTTCTATTTATACAAGCCCTGAAAACCATAGCAAAAAGTCTCGAAAAACGGCCCCGTATTCATTAAAAACGCGTGGCGTAATGTCGCCCGATCGGGCCAAAGTCGCCCGATCGGGTTGAACAACGAAGGAGAAACTGGGTGAAAATCAAAGGCGTCCGATGTAATCGGGCTCACCCGCCCGATGACATCGGGCGGCCTACGAGCACAGCAGCTTCGCATCAGTTTTTCAGGGGCGCCCGACGTCGGGCCATGTCGCCCGATCGGGATGAACAATGAATCACGACTGGGCTTCCATCGCCCGATTGGGCCCGCAACAGAACCACTTATCTTGCTTCTTCGCTCGATCGGGCTGTGCCGCCTGATCCTGTCGGGCTGTGTCGCCTGATCCTGTCGGGCTGTGTCGCCTGATCCTATCGGGTTGTGCCGCCCGATCCTATCAGGTCGGTCAGCCTTCACTCGTTTCTTGGCTCTTCATTTGCTCAAAGTCCCTGAAAGCATCCTCGAGATCTTGAAACTCAGTGTCCAACGTCTCTAATCCAGTGTGCGGTCATATAACAGATATAAACTAGGTAATAGCTCCCTAAAACCTACAATCCAACACAAAACAGCAAACCACAACTAGATGGAGAGAGTTAGTACAAAATGGCTCCTAAGAGCACCATAAACATCACTTTTAGCATATAAGTAGGGGAGAAAAACTCTATATAAAATCATGACATCAAACCCCCAAGCTAAACCTTTGCTTGTCCCTAAGTAAAGCACACCATGAATATGAATAGAATTGCTTCACCCCTCAAAATATGAAACTCAAACATTTTCACCTCAAAAGCCTTCAAGCAAGCAAAATTCAAGTTCATTTGATCAGATCACTTTGACCACCAATCACTTAAGCAAATTGTCAGAAATAGCTGCCCTACATAACTCGTACATCTTGAAAAGGGACTCACTAGGGTGTCCCTCCTCTCAATTTTTGTGGTGAGCATAAAGTGTGCCCGATCGCTCATCAACCCAACCATAATATCCCTTCCCTCTCACACTCTTATGTGTTTAGAAAAGGTAAAATATCGCTCATCCCAATCAAGTCGACTCGAATAACAAACTTAAGCTTCAACTTTGGCACATTGACTCTGTATCATTCCAATAAACATTTAAACAAGTGCTCAAAAGGTCTTTCTGAGGGTTGTAATGGGGCTTGGGTAAAGGTACGGGAATTATTTGGGGAATGTGGTGGAAAAGCTCAGAATAGGGGAGCAAATAGCACTAGTAGAACTAGGTGTAGTAAAAACAACTCCCATGGCCTCAAATGACATGCCCAAAATAATGACCAACTTTAGATTTTTCGAACCAACCAATAATTGTCTCCTTGAATATAGTTTTCAACAGATTGTGTTGTGTTGTTTTTTTTTTTTTCTTTTCTTTTCTTTCTTTTCATGAATCGTGATTTCTAGAAACTTACTAAATGGAAATCATGGAGACTTTTCACGGCATTTTTTTTTTTGTTTTTTTCTTCTTTCACTTTACTTCGTGTCAACAAGGCATACCATTTCCCAATCAATCCCGCAAAATCAACCATCGAATGTAGTACTAACCTAACAGTTGTTCCCCCAAGCTAGGCTTGGGACAATAAACATTGAAAAGGCTCAAGCCATGTAATGTGGCTTAATATAGATCCAAAAAGTCATTAGGCTCGGCGGGGCTAGGAAGGAAAAAGTGATTCTTTTAATAACTCTGAGGCTAAAATCAAACAATTGAATGCCTCTATCACAGCACATGTCCAAAGTCATCAGAAATCAACGAGTAGAATGCCAAAGTCAAGATAAGAATGATATGAGGAACTAACACACAAGGTCAATTCGGACGTAAATATACATCCGAAGGCTAGAATGAATCCTTACAATGTAGCCAATTCAAGCATGTAGTTAAAGTAGGCGCTTTATCATCAAAATCTACTCAAGACCAAGGCAATCAAAGGTCACATCACAACATCTCAATCACAAATGCCCGACTATCCAGTATAATGAGTTAAAGAATTTCTCAAAGCAAAGTATGGGGCACAGGGAAGTAATTAAACTATTCATATTCAACTCGTATTTTTGGCATTTTTTCAGCAATATTTCATTTTTTTGTTGTTTTTGTTTTTATGAAAAAGCAATTAACTAACATAGCTAGCCTTAGAACACAGTAAAACTAATCTATCTAAAAAGCAGTAACAGTGAGAGTAGTACTTACATAATTCCTCCCCCAAGCTGAACGTGGCAATGACCGCATTGCAACAATGGGAAAGAGTGACATGGATATCAGTCATCCATGCGAGTATCCTCGCCGTCGTCATCGTCACCTCCATCATCCTCACCGCCGCCGCCTTGGCTACAGGCGCTCGGCTGGCTGTAGCTCGGGTTCCAAGTGTACCAAGAAGGGTATGCATCATGTTCAACAATGCAATGAAGGCGGCATTTCTCGTCATACATCGAATACAGAGCTAGGTGCTGATCATTGGCCAATGTATCGACCCGCTGACTCAGATTCTGGAGAAGTGCACCATTGGCATCAACCTGCTGGCTGATGCCCTGGATAGCTGCCGTGTTGGCCGTTATGCCAGTCTCCATCCGCTGGAGCATGCTCATCATCTCCTGAAAATCAAAAGAAGGAGGAACAATAGAATATGGGGGAGAGGGAGCATCAGAAGTGGAGGGGATATCCTCAATATGGAGTGGACGATGATGGTGGGTACGCTCGGGTATCGGGGGATGAGGGGTAGGAAAGTCAGAACCGGCAATGGGAAGGTGGTAATGAGTTTGGCCAGGTTTTATTTTCGCTAAAGGGTTAGGCAGTTCGACGGAGGGCCTTCCATTAATGTGCCACTGGTAGGTATCCCCACCCCGATCCAACCAGTGAAGGCGAGTGAGGTAGGCATAATTAAGTAAGCTAGGTCCTAAGGCCGGCTGGTAATGGGTCTCATCGAAATCGGGAATGGTCCGAGCAAAAAGAGTAACCAACCCCCCCATTCACGATGGGACGAGAGGTCAACGTGCCATCGGCGCGCCGCTTAGGGTAGTTCTTGGCGATACGCTCCATTTGGAGCGCAACGTGATGGGGTATATTATAATGAAAGCGGCACGGAGTGCCTCGGTACATGTAACTGCCTATCAAGTAAAGCTTATCCCCCCGAATGAGTTGACCTTCTACTCGCCCAAACAAAGTTTTTGACATAAATCGAACCCAAATTTTAAAGATAGGTTGGTGGATATATCTAGCATGACAATGTTGGAGGGTGAAATCAGTTTCGTCACCTGTAATGGCGTAGTAGATATCGCGATGATGGTAATCGGGGGGGATGCCCAATCTCCCCCCGATTCAGGACACGGAGTATTCAAGCAAACTCTGGGAGGGTGAGGGTGAAGTACTGATTAATAAGCCTATATGACACATGAGAAATCGGTCCGGTTCGAGGGTGGGAGACATGTAGACTACTATAAAACTCATAGACAAGCACCGGGTACGTGTTAACATGTACGGAAAAAAATTGTTCCATGCCAATTATCTTTATAAAGTCCTTAAATTCAGAGGAAATTCCTAATTTAACTAAGAACTCAATATCAAGAAAAGTGGTAAGACTTACCTCGCGCCCCTTGAGGCGCTGAAATCGTTCCCGCTGTTCCTCGGTGGAGAAGATGACATCCGGAAAGGTGTCGTCTCGGGGGATGACCAGTGGTGGTGGTGGTGGTGGTGGTTGTGAGCCGGTGCTATTTTTTCGCCGCCTTGTAAACATGGTGCTTGAATGTTCAAGATTGTGAAACTTCTACTCACTCTTTAATGGTGGAAGGGAAGAGAAAGCTTGTACCCACTCAACCTCACTTTAATGGTGGAAGGAATGAAAAAGAAGATGGAGGTGGGAGATCGAGTGGAAGAAAAGTGAAGAAAGTGAAGTAAGAGATGAGTAGGAAGTGATGAGGGAGAGAATTTGGTGAGAGTTTGATGATGTAAGTGGGAGTCTTCAATGGTGGAAGGGGAGTTTGGAGAAGAAGATGGGAGAATTGGGGGGTTAGGGTTTGGAGGAGAGAAAGAGTGTATGAGAGAAAGTGAGTGAAAGAAAGGGAAAAAGAACCCCTTTCATGAGCAGCCGGCCCCCGAGCCCGATCAAATCGGGCGTCTTTTTTTTACTTTGGAAATTCCGCCAGTTCCGTTGTGGGCTCGATTGGGCGAGTTCGCCCGACAGCATCGGGCGTGTATTTTTTTGTTTTTCTGCGAGGCTGGATTGGTTGCGCGCCCGATCGGGCGTTGTCGCCCGACATCATCGGGCATCAGTTTTTGTTTTTGTTCCCTTTTCACTTACGGTTGCGGGACCCGATCGGGCGTAGACGCCCGGTGACGTCGGGAGTTGCCCAACTCTACCTTTTCTGTCATAGTTGATTTTGACGGAGGTCCGCCCGATCGGGCATCATGGCCCGATGGCATCGGGCGTTCCCCATTTTCATCAGCTCAATGTTTTTTTTGGTACGGGCCCGATCGGGCTTAGACGCTTGGTGATTTCGGGCGTTGCCTAATAAGCAATGGCTCGAAATTTTTTATGAGTTTCTCCAGTTGATCACCAATCCTACACACATGTGGCCTTAAAAGGGTGATTAGTACCCTCTCACTCTCTCACCAAACTACAAAGTTTAGCAAAACAAAGAACTACGAAAAAAAATAAAAAGAAGAAAAGAGAAGGAAAGAAATTGGGTTGCCTCCCGATCAGCGCTGGTTTATAAAGGTCCCGCACGACCATAATGCTTCATCCTTCAAACAAAAGGGGATGGGGGTTGAAGGTACAACTCCTTCACAGACCCAACAGGGATTCCCGTATAGTACAACTTCAAACATTGTCCATTAACTTTGAACTTCTCACTTGTTGCATTCATCACCTCAATAGAACCAAACTTGTTAGTATTAGTGACATAAAAGGGACCAGACCACCTAGACTTCAGCTTACCAGGAAAAAGATTTAGTCTAGAGTTGTACAATAAAACCTTGTCACCAATAGAGAACTCCCTGCTCAAAATTTTCTTATCATGCCATCTCTTAGTGCGCTCTTGGTAGAGACGCGAACTATTATAGGCATTCAATCTAAGTTCATCAAGCTCATTGATTTGCAATATGCGTATTTCTCCTGCTAATTTAGCATTAAGGTTCAACTCCTTAACAGCCCAAAAAGCCTTATACTCTAGTTCGACAGGTAGGTGGCATGTTTTTTCATAGACTAGTCTATAAGGGGTAGTACCAATAGGGGTCTGAAAGGCAGTTCTATAAGCCCATAATGTGTCATCTAACTTATCACTCCAATCCTTTCTAGATTTGGCTACCACTTTCTCCAAGATAGTCTTTATTTCACGATTAGACACTTCTACTTGCCCACTTGTCTGAGGATGGTATGCTAGGCCAGTCCTATGGCAGACGCCATATATACTTTTTGAGTAAGGCTTCAAAGGTTCTTTTGTTAAAATGGGATCCACCGTCACTAATAACAACCCTTGGTACCCCAAACCTTGGAAAGATAATCTTTTTGAACATTTTCATTACAATCTTAGAGTCATTAGTTGGTGATGCATAGCTTCTACCCACTTAGATACATAGTCAACAGCAACAAGTATGAAATTGTTGCCTGAGGAAGAGGGAAAAGGACCCATAAAATCAATACCCCACACATCAAATACTTCAACTTCTAGAATGGGGGTTTGGGGCATCTCATGTCTACGGGAAATATTTTCTGTTCGTTGGCATGCATCACAAGACTTAACAAAAGTACTAGCATCATGAAATAGAGTCGGCCAATAAAAATCAGATTGAAGTACCTTAGCAACTGTTTTCGAGGGCCCAGCATGGCATCCACATGGAAGGGAGTGAGAGTGCTTCAGAATTTCATGCACCTCCCACACTGGGATACATCGTCTGTAGATGGTGTCAGCATAAAGCTTGTAAAGAAGAGGATCATCCAAAAAGTACTTCTTGGCATCATGGAGAAATTTCTTCCTCTTCTGGTAACTCAGCTCTGGAGGAGTTTGTCCACTCACACAAAAGTTTGCGAAGTCTGCATACCACGGGGTAACGGAAGTGACTGCCAGGAGCTTATCATCAGGAAAGGAGTCATCAATGGTTAGGCCTTCTTCCATATCCTCGTACTGCAATCTGGACAAGTGATCAGCCACTACATTTTCTGCGCCCTTTTTATCTCTGATCTCCAAGTCAAATTATTGGAGCAGCAAAATCCACCGAATGAGTCGGGACTTTGCTTCCTTTTTGGCTAGGAGGTACTTCAACGCAGCATGATCGGTGTAGACAATGACTTTAGACCCAAACAGATAGGTCCGAAACTTGTCCAATGCATAAACCACAGCTAGAAGCTCTTTCTCCGTAGTGGAATAGTTAATATGAGTTTCATCTAGTGTCTTGCTAGCATAGTATATGGCATGAAGGATGTTGTCCTTCCTCTGACCAAGTACAACTCCCACCGCATAATCGCTAGCTCACACATAATCTCAAATGGAAGGGTCCAATCTGGGATCGAATGATAGGAGCAGTAATCAGAGCTTGCTTGATCCTTATTAAAAGACACAGACACTCATCAGTAAACAGGAGGGGCATCCTTGAGGAGCAACTGAGTAAGTGGTTTAGCAATTTTAGAGAAGTCCTTGATAAAGCGGCGATAAAATCCCACATGATCACGAAAACCTCGAACTCCCTTGACATTCACAGGAGGGGGTAATTGCTCAATCACTTGAATTTTTGCTTTATCCACCTGGATGCCTCGTTCAGAAATAATATGACCAAGTACCACTCCTTCAGTAACCATGAAGTGGCACTTCTCCCAGTTCAATACAAGGTGGACATCCTCACATCTTTTCAATACTTTAGCTAGATTCAGCAAACATGCATCAAAATCAATGCCATACACACTAAAGTCATCCATAAATACTTCCATAATGGACTCAATAAACTCAGAAAAAAATGGCCATCATACAACATTGGAAGGTAGCAGCCTAGCAGGGGCATTACATAGTCCAAAGGGCATCCTTCGATAAGCAAAGGTACCATAAAGACATGTAAATGTGGTCTTCTCCTGGTCATCTGGGTGGATAGGGATTTGGAAGAAACCAGAATAGCCATCTAGATAACAAAAATAAGAGTGACAAGCTAGATGTTCCAACACCTGATCAATGAAGGAAAGGGGAAAATGGTCTTTCTTAGTGGCAACATTTAATTTCCTATAGTCAATGCACATACGCCACCCAGTGACTACTCTTGTAGCAATTAGTTCATTTTTCTCATTTTTAACTACAGTAGTACCGCCCTTTTTAGGAACCACTTGAACTGGACTCACCCACTTGGAATCAGAAATGGATAGATGATCCCAGCATCAAGCAATTTCATAACCTCTTTCTTGACAACTTCCTGCATATTGGGGTTCAAACGACGCTGACCTTGTATACTAGGACGATGATCATCCTCGAGATGAATTTTATGCATGCAAAAGTCAGGGCTTATGCCTCTCAAGTCATATATACTATATCCAATGGCCTTTTTATGTTGTCGCAAAACAGACAAAAGTTGGGACAATTGACCATCATTTAGGGAAGCACTAACAATCACAGGGCAATTTTCAGATTCACCCAGAAAAGCATATCGCAGAGAAGGGGGAAAGGGTTTCAGTTCAGGTTTCTTTACCTCTACCGGTTGAGTAGCACATACTAACCGTTCGTCCTCGTGAGTGGTGATACCGTCAAGCTCTACACAAGTAAAAGCTGCTTCCCAATCATCCACTTCAGTATTCCGGGGACTATCATCACCTGTGGAAGATGTAAAACAAAGCAAAGCCTCCAAGGATCCCGCAGAAGGGATTGAGGCATGTCATCATTAACCAGCACATCAATGACATCTATTCTATAACAGGTTTCCTCTAGCATGGGACTTTTCAAAGCATTGGTCAAACTAAAAGTCACCTTATCGTCTCCAACAGTCAAAGTCAATTTCCCATTTTTAACATCTATGACAGCTCACAGTATGAAGAAATGGTCTCCTTAAGATGATTGAGATTCGAGTATCCTCTTCCATGTCAAGCACAACAAAATCCACAGGAATATAAAATTTACCTACCCTCACAGAAACGTCCTCTAAGATACCTAGGGGGTATTTAACAGAACGGTCGGTCATTTGAAGAATAATGTTGGTACATTTTAAATCTCCCATGTCAAGCTTTTTGCAAAGTCAAGGGCATGACACTAACACTAGCACCTAAATCACATAAGGCTTTGTCAATAAAAATGGTGCCAATATTACAAGGGATGGAGAAACTCCCCGGTTCTTTCAATTTAGGGGGGGGTTGATTTTGCAAAAGAGCACTACATTCTTCAGTAAAGGCAACAGTTTCAACTGCATTAAAGGCTCTCTTCCTAGTAAGAATTTCCTTCAAAAATTTAGCATATGAAGTACTTGAGTAATAGTTCAGTAAATGGGACAGTTACCTGAAGATTCTTCACTACCTCCATAAACTTACCGAGTTGGTGATCCAGCTTATTTTTCGATAGACGAGTGGGGAATGGTACCTTTATCGCAGGAGTGGTAGATGCATTTTTTTCAGGTACTATCTGCTTCTCTGCATTTATGTTGATGGTCGCCTCAGGAGCTGGCGAAGTTTCAGTGACGTCTGCATTTTTTCTAGCTCAACCAGACCATCCTTAGCATTGGGGGACCATCATAATGTGTTCCACTCCTAAGAGTGATGGCATTGGCAGTGTCCCTTGGTTGCATTGATTGTGAAGGTAAGGCCCCAGGTGGCCTACTAGCAGAAGAACTAGCCAACTGAGCTAGTTGAGTCTCAACATCTTGTTATGCGTGCCCAAATTTTCCAGTTGAGCTTTTGTGTCAGCTTGAAAAGCATTGAACCCTTTCTGCATCTGGAACATCATGTTCTTCAACTCTGTCATGGCTGGGTCGGCAGTAGGAGCAGGTTGTTGAGGTGCTTGATTTCTTTGAAAACCAGGTGTAGCTTGTTGTGGAGGTTGATATTGTTGATCCCGTTGTTGAGGCACATATGGTTGTTAAGGTTGAGGGTTCAACACATTAGTACTCCTATATGAAAGGTTTGGATGGTGTCTTAACCCGGGATTATAGGTGTTGGAATATGGGTTGAACTGGTTCCTAGGTTGCGACAGAAAAGCATTAACGGCCTCACAGTTGTTCCCTAAAGTAGCAGATAGGAGCGCAGGACACTCTTGAGAGTTGTGTCCAGGTATTCCACAAGCATCACAAAGGTAAACATTATAGTTAGAAGCACTAGCCATCGCGTTAACACTCATGTGGGGGGGGGGGGAGTCATTACCTAACTTCAAGGATCCAATCTTTTGAGTTAGAACCTCAATCGCTTTATCTATGAAGAACCCACCAGATGCTCCATCAATTAGCCGTCGTGTATCTGCATCAACTCTAGTGTAGAAATCTGACACAAATACCATTGGTCCAAACCATGATGAGGACAGAGACGCTGCAGATCCTTGAACCGCTCCCAAGCTTCATATGAAGACTCACCAGGATCTTGGGTGAAAGTAACTATGGCATGTCTCATATCGGCAGTCTTTTGGTAAGGATACCACTTGATGAGAAAAATCTTGGAAAGTTCTGGCCAGGTGGTGATTGTGTAAGGAAGCTTATTATACTAGAATAGAGCTTTGTCGCGTAGAGAGAAACCAAATAGGAGGAGTTTCATCTCATCAGAAGTAACACCAACTTGTTTCTGAGTAGCACAACCCTGTAAGAATCTCTGCAGGTGCTGATTTGGGTCTTCAGATGGTAACCCAGCGAACTGATTATTCTGAACCATATTCAGAACATGGGACTTGATCTCAAAATTCGTAGCGGCGATAGTGGGCATCCGTACCCCAGTAGGCACATTCTTAGGAGATGGTTGTGCGTAGTCTCTGAAGGTTCGTGTAACATTCTCACCCATGTTGAGAATGTGAGGTGAGGCGGGGGATTCTTGGTGTGGGGAACATGGTGGAGAAGGTGTCTTCTGGGAGGGTGTCCCTGCAGACAGCTTTGTTTGCTTAGTTTTCTTTCTGAGTCAACGAGCAGTCTTTTCAATCTCCGGATCGAACTGGATGAGATTTGGGGATTTCAATTTCCTGCTCATACACCAAAAACACTAAAACAAACGTGAGATGCTCCAAAGAACAGGTGTTCTTCAGAGTAGGGGTTAGTTTAATACTACAATTCAGACAAAATAAAATAAACTGTCTCCCCAGCAACGCCGCCAAAATTTGATAGGCTAAAGTCGTATCACTTAATCAAAAATAAACTAAGGTCCACTAACTAGTAGTCAGGGAAGTCAGGATCGAATCCACATGGAGAAGTTATATTATTATATTTGAACTCTAATATTACACTAACAAAATCAGATGAATAGAGTTGTGTTACTAAACTAAGCAAATAACAATACTAAATAAGAAGGTATAAATCGATTAATAAAGCAGTAGATACATGGATAACTATGCATACAATTCGGGAAATCAGGGACGAATAATAACCACCTAGTAAGTCAAACTGTCTAGGGCACATGTAATTTCTCTCGAACATTACCTCCCTCAAAGATCACCCAGCCGCTCTCGCATGGTCAAGGGTCACTTTGCCTATAATTGAAAGCCTATACGGTATCTCTCCTCTCGAAGCAGATTCAGTATTGCAACAATAGAAATATAAATCAGGCCTAACTTATAATTCGAGCATAAAGATTCAACCATAGGAAACAATTGAAATACAAGGCAATCAAATTAATCTACCAATCCCTCATTGCATACATAGATCCCCATAATCCTAGAAATAAAACTACTCACTCATAATCATGAATACGATAACAAAATCCATATAAAAACTCATACTTTGAAACATTGCAAATAACTAAGGAAAGAATCTAATTAATAATAGAAGAAGTAATAAAGAAGTAATAAAGAAAGATTACCGAATTATATTGAACTTGTGAATAAGAAAAAGGTTCGATCTTCAATTGAAATCAAAAAGCACTAAATTAAGGTTCTTCAAACACACTCTAGAGAAAACTAATAATAAAAACCAAGATGTGTTCTAATAATTCTAATTTTTCTATTTATACAAGCCCTAAAAAGCATAGCAAAAAGTCTCGAAAACATCCCCGTATTCATTAAAAACGCGTGGCGTAACGTCGCCCGATTGGGCCAAAGTCGCCCAATCGGGCTGAAAAACGAAGGAGAAACTAGGCCAAAATCAAAGGCTCCCGATGTAATCGGGCTGACCCACCCGATGACATCGGGCGGCCTACGAGCACAGCACCTTCGCATCAGTTTGCCAGGGGCGCCCGACGTCGGGCCATGTCGCCCAACGTCGGGTCATCTCGCCCGATCGGGCTTAACAAGGAATCACGACTAGGCTTCCATCGCCCAATCGGGTCCCGCAACAGAACCACTTATCTTGCTTCTTCGCTAGATAGGGTTGTGCCGCCCAATCCTATCGGGCCGGTCAGCCTTCACTCGTTTCTTGGCTGTTCTTTGCTCAAAGTCCCGGAAAGCATCCTCGGGATCTTGAAACTCAGTCTCCAACCTCTCTAATCCAGTGTGCGGTTATATAACAGATATAAAGTAGGTAATAGCTCCTAAGACCTATAATCCAACACAGAACAACAAACCACAACTAGATGGAGAGAGTTAGTACAAAATGGCTCCTAAGAGCATCATAAACATCACTTTTGGCATATAAGTAGGGGAGAAGAACTCTATATAAAATCATAACATCACACCCCCACGCATCCTCTACCACCTTGCCATAATCCTCTCGCGCGAGCCACATGGCCTCAAATCTAAAAATTTTGTTTCCCCGTCTAAAATTATCATTTATTGCTGTCTTCAAGAGCAAAGGAGCATGGTCAGAACGGTACCTCGGAAGATGAATAACCTCCCAAGAAGGGAACAAATCACACCAATCATCATCAGCTAACATCCGATCGAGCCTTTCCCTACTAAGAGTGCATGGAGAGTTGCCCCTCTGCCAAGTGAATCTACTACCCTTGTAGCCCAAATCCTTCACTCCACAATCATCCATATCCATTCTAAAAGCGTCCATTCTCTTTCTCTATATCTCTTTCTCTATATATATATATATATATATATATATAAGTGAATTCATATGAGAATGCATACTTACACGAGAAATGAGAATGAATTTTACGCGCTATAACTCTTATGAATAAGTGATGTAACTCTAATGAAAAAGTGATGTGACTCCCAAAAAAAAAATTTTACAAAAAAAAAAACTATTTTTTTTTTTGTGTGGGCTCAAAATTTGTTAGGGGGTATAATTCTAATGAACAAGTGTTGTAACTCTAATTCAATCGTGTGGTTGAGATTCATTATCATTTCTCATGTAAGAAGCATTCTCATGTGATCTTGCCCCTATATATATATATATATATATATATATATATATATATATATATATATATATATATATATATATATATATATATATATATATATATATATATATATACATGCCCCTATATATCCATGTCTAGTTATCTACACACTTTACTACACGAGTCCATTTATGGTACACTCGGGTGAACCATACTCATGGTACACCCAAGCGCAATTATGTAATAAATTTTCCAAATGAGTATAATTTTACTCATTTTAATCACTTATTTCTCTCCCTTCTTTACTCCTCTTCTTCCTCTATTGTTTCTCTTGGCTCTAAATTTCTCTCTCCTCCATTGATTCTCACCTCCAAATTTCTCTTTACTCAATCATTTCTCGCCTCCAAAATTTTCTCCTACATTATTCATCTCTCTCCTCCAAATATACAACTTTCATTGAAATCAATGAATCACAAAAACAAATATTTGAGCTCCAAATTTCACTGATGGCTGAATTAATTTCAGATTTGAAAATTAAAACTAGAGTGTCAGAGATTCTTCAATGATGGAATTAATGATCTATAATGCAAAAGTTGAATTGAGAATTAACAATAGTTTAGGTTTCTCCTACCTTCATTATATCTCTTATCTTAAATTTTCTCTCTCCTCCACTATTTCTCACCTTCAAATTTATCTCCGCTTCACGATTTCTCTCTCATCGTAGTCAACTAAATTGATGGATTATAAGATATGATTTGAAAAATTGGGTTTCATCAATGGCAAAAGCAAAAATTGAAGATTCAAAGTTCATCAATGGTGGATTTAATTTCACATTTGAATTCAAACATTTACGCTAATTTGAGAAAATGAGTGAAAAAAGTTTATTCATTTTCGACAAAAATGTTTCCTCATTTTTTTTCAAACGAGTATAATTTTTGCACATTTGAGGAAGTGTGTTCATTTGGGAGAATATATAGAAGTGATCAGAATTTGCTCATTTAGGCAAATGAGCAATTAGCAAAAAATAATCGTGAGTGTACCATAAAGATGGCATGAGGATGGTACATCCAAGTTTACTATGAATTTTTTCACAACTTTACTACACATATAAGTTAATATTTTTTTTTTAGTTGGTAAGGAATACTATATTGTCACATGCTCACTGATATGTCACATTTGTATATAGTTTTCAGATGCATTTTGCTCTACTACTCCCTGTTTGCGTGTTTTGATGATTTTCAGGTTACTTTGATGCAAATTGGTTATGATTACCTAAGATTAATCCTATTAATTATTGAAGATGAAGATAGCTTGCACAAGGATCACAATGCATTCGTTTGGGACAATTTCGAGTTAGAATGACGAAAGACTTAGTGAAAGAAGTGTCAAAACTGACACCGGTTCACTATTTTGATCATAACTTTTTATAGAAAATTGATAATCAAGAAATTCCAGTTGTCTTGAAAACTAGACTTCAACACGCCTCAATCCGACTTCTGGTTTGAGAGATACAGCCTTCGGAAATTGACGCAAAATCGCAGTTTTCTCCCCCGACCGGGCGAAATAAAATTTTCACCAGGATGCAAGGCATGTTAGCCCGGTCAACCGGGCGATAAAGGAGCCAAAATTGCTTGCGCGCCTGATAAGTCATATTTATATATAGTTTTTAGATGCATTTAGGTCGCATTTTATTTCATATTTAGGTTCATTGTTGCATTATATTCTTAAGTTATGCTTTTCTACTCCTATTCGGTATGTTTTTTTTTTTGTTTTTGATTAATTTCAGGCATTGAGGACGTGTTTGGAATATGATTAGCTAAACTTGAGGATTAGGAGCACTTGCAAGGAAGCTACAATGCATAAGGATCTTCATGCATATTTCATAGTACGAGTTGAGCTAAAACAATGTGGGAAATCATTAAAAGAAATGTGAAAAAAGAGTCTCATATACTCTTATGATCATAATCGAGTAATTCAAGCATATTTGGAAACAATACTTGAAAAGCTTTCCAACGATAGGTGGCGCGCCCCGAGGAGACTTCTAGTCAAGGAGTTATGCCTTTCGGAAGATTGCATTATTTCTGCTGAAATCTGCCACGCGGATCACTAATCCGCCTATTAATGATTTTTTTAAGACTTTTCTTATCTTGTAAATTACTTTCCTAGTCATATTAGGTGAATATTATTTAGATAGGTTTTTATTCTTTTTCTCTCCCCTCCCTTTAATGTTCCTTTCTCATCTTCTTAGTTTTTAAGTTTTAGTTTTCTATCATCTCTTTTTCTCTCTAGTTTTTAGTGTAAACCCTAGTTTTTATTCTTTTTCATTAATTCATGAATCTGTTAGTTTCTTTCATTAATTTCTTTTATTATGCTTTTCTTGGTAGATTTATATTTCATTATTTATTTCATGATAGAGTAGTTTTTTATTTCTAGGGTTTGGGAATCCATGTTTATATGATATGATTATTGATTGATATTTATTTGTGTTAGTTATTGATTTCTCTAATTAATTAGTATTTTATTGTTAATCTTGCAATCTGGTCAATTGTTTGACTAAATATTGTTAATATCGAGTCATAGATCGAGAGATAGTACTCTTTAGAGGCTTACCTACAATTAGCAAAGCTGATTATGTTGAGCGACCATACTAGCATATGTTGATTTGAGAGCGTTAATATCTGACCAAGGATTAACCTGTGCTCTAGATATCTTGTTAGTCTTGGACAAACACTTAAGCAACTACAAGAGGGGGTGAATTGTAGTTGGAGATATTTTCAAACTTTTTGCGGAAATAAAAGAATGATTAAGTAAGAAAGAAATAATTGCATGAAGTAAGAAAGAGCTAGGAACACGAGATTTTTACAAGGAAAACTTCCTAGGCCCAATAGGAAGAAAAA
This sequence comes from Beta vulgaris subsp. vulgaris, assembly GCF_026745355.1. Classification (NCBI taxonomy): domain Eukaryota; kingdom Viridiplantae; phylum Streptophyta; class Magnoliopsida; order Caryophyllales; family Amaranthaceae; genus Beta; species Beta vulgaris. The sequence continues at coordinate 31,455,171 of NC_079202.1, read as the reverse complement.
CCTTGACCACGAGGGATTTTGACTCAATTATCTTTAATAACTTTTAGGCCAAAAGACTCTCTTTTGTACAACCTAAACTTGGACCGAATCTGTTCCTCTAGGAACTGGTTCCCTGTCAGCCTGTTCCCCCTGAACAGTTGACTTCTCCCTTGACTTCAGTCAAAGTCTTTTCTCTTTCTCTCTTCTCTTTCTCTTTCTCTTTTTCTCTCAAAATGATTACAGATTTAGATTCACTCAACCCAAACTATAATACATCAATTTCTAAGAAGAAGAAAACCGAATGTACTTTCTCTAAGAATATAACATAAAATTCATTACAAGAATTCTTAGATATCTCAATGGTACTGATGATTTGTGTTTGTGGTATCCAAAGGGCAGCAGCATGAGCCTCATTGGATACACAGATGCTGACTTTGCTGGTTTTATTGTGAACAGGAAAAGTACTTCTGGAATGGCTCACTTCTTAGGTTCTTGTCTCATTTCATGGGGATCTAAGAAACAAAATTCTGTAGCATTATCCACAGCTGAGTCTGAGTACATTGTTGCTGCTTTGTGCTGTGCTCAACTCTTGTGGATAAAGTCACAACTAAAGGATTTTGGGGTATGTTTCGGAAGTGTTCTGATATTATGTGATAACACAAGTGCAATCAATATTTCAAAAAACCCTGTCCAGCATTCTAAAACCAAGCATATTGAGATTAGGCATTATTTTCTAAGGGACAATGTTGAAAAAGGTAATGTTGAGTTGGAGTTTTGCAGGTCAGAAGATCAACTAGCTGACATATTTACAAAACCTTTGAGCAGAGAAGTGTTCATCAAACTTCATACCTTGTTGGGTATGATTAAAATTAGACAATGAGCTCTTAGGTCTTGACTTGTCCCTTTCGCCAGTCAAATGATGTAAATTTGTGTATATATCTCTTTTTCTTTTATATTTTTCTTTTGCTCTTTAGGGCTTACAAAGTTCTTATGCGATGCTGAACTGATCATCTTAGTACTTGGGTACTTAAGCATAAGTCTTAAAAAGGTAAGTTAGCACAGACCAGTTGCAGACCACTTGGGAACCAGATTCTTGAGGCGGTTATTCTCTGAATACTTTGTTTATTTTTCAAATTTCAAATTAGGAAAATAAATGAAGTGACGGTTGTAATTAAGGCAACTGCAGTTTGCGAAGAACGGATATATCCGTTTGATTTTTTTTTCCTTACCATCTTATATATATTCTTGCATGTGATCATACTTTCCTTATTTCTCTCTTATTATCTTTGGTCACATATTTTCCTGATTTTGTTTTCTTTAGTTGCCTATTTTCTCTCGATCAAACCCTAATCTCTTCTTCTACTTTCTTCTTTCTCGAATTCTTGAAACACAAATTGTTCAAGTTTTCTTTTCTTGTTCTCAAGTGCTCGAAACAAAGTGAATTCAGTCTCACCATGTCGAAAAGAAGGAGTTCAAGGTTGGTCGAAAAGGAGGTTGAAGAATCTCCTGAAATTGAAACTAAGAAAGCCAAGGAAGTGGCTGAACTGGTTGTAGAGGAAGAGGTTGAAGAAGAGGAAGAAGTACCTCTGATACGGAGGTCTTCAAAGAAGCCAGCCACTGCAAAATCCACCACTACAAAATCAACAACACCAAAAATCACCACAAAATCTACCACCACAAAAGCGGTTACTTCAAAATCAACCGCCAAAAACACCAAAATCGCTACTCCCAAAATTACAAAAACCACCACTCCCAAAAAGCCTGTCACACTAAAATCAAAGGCTCCCTCTCCAAAACCGGTTGAGGAGTCTAAGCCAGAGGAGTCGGAGAAGATAGAGAAGTCAGAATCTGAAAAGGAGTTGGAGCCGGTGGGTGAGTCTGAACCGGAAAATCAGGAGTTGGAGGAAGAAGAAGTTGAGAAGGAGGATGTTGTAGTTGAAAAGGCAAAGAAGGTTGCCGCCAATAAACCGCCATCAAAAGCGGTTAAGTCTGTTGAGAAGACGGTTACCAAACCCATTCCCTCAAAACCGCCAGTCAAAACCACCAAGTCCAAAATCTCTACCCCTACAGACTCACCCAAACCAGTGGAGAAATTAAAGAAGAAGGAAGATGCTGATGTTGAGGGGGAAGTTTCTAAGAAGGAGGGTGTTAAGGCTGTTGCCAGCAAAGGCACAAGGATAAAGACGGTTGCTAGGAAGGGTGCTGAATCCTCCAAAGGCAAGGAGATTATGCAGGAACCAGACCCAGAACTGTTCCCAGCCGTCAAAAAGAGGAAGTTGCCTGCTATTGCTGCTGTCGAGGGTTCTAAACCCAAGAAAAGTAAGTCTATCACTCCTTAGCCTTTGTATGATTTGAGGGATAGGTCTATTTTGGTTGGTTTTTCTGTTGCAAAGAGTTGGGTTGGTCAGAAATTCTTGCATGAGGTTAAGAAGCTTTAGACTTTCAGAAATGGTCTGTTTATTTGCAAAGAACTTGATGTGTTTATGCCTTTGGTTGAGGAATTTTATGAACACCTGCATACTAAGGACGATGGTGTCTACTTTGTTTTTGTTAAGGGCACTCCCATTAATTTATCTGAGAAAATTTTGGCTGAAATTCTCAAAGTCCCCAAACAAGGGACTTGATGAGTACTCAAGGGAGAACTGGCCTACAGTTAAAGGACTCACAGCAGAACAGATCCAGACCAGGTTGTTCACTAGTCCACCTGACCCTAAGCAGGGGTATACCATTGGCCACTAAAGGGAGCCAATCATGAGGATCTTTCACACCATAGCCTCAAAGATTGTGTTTCCCCGAGCACAAGGCCGCATGAGTGTCCGGTTGATGGATAATGTTCTCATTTACTGTCTCATGGAACATATTCCAGTCAACCTTCCTGCTATGATATTGGGTCACATGATCTGCTGTGTGGAAAAGGCCAAGCATGCACTGCCCTATGGAGGATGGCTGACCTTAGTATTCACTCATTGGAAAATTCGTATGGTGGGAGACTATGGCACCATGTCTCACCTTACAATCAGATTATAGGTCAGAAAGGCATGTCATATGCAGGAGGTGTTTTGAAAATGAAGAGTGCAGGAAAGGGTGCTGTTATTGGTGAAGGGACCAGTACGGAATCAGTGCAAGCTACCTATGCCTTGGTGAAGCAGTTGAGTGACCAGAATCAGATGATGCAGAATATGCTGAATAGTGTTACTCAATTGTGCACTGCTCTTCAGGAATCATACAAGAGAGTTGAGGTTCGCCTTGACAAGGTTGGTATTCAGGGTAGAGAGGACTCTAAGGAAAAGGATGAGTCATCCCATGCTGCTGGTGATGAAGATGATGAAGAGGAGGAGGAAGAAGCGGAGGAGGAAGAGAAAGAAGAAGAGGAGGAGGAAGAACATGAAGAAGATGCTTCAGAGGAACTTGAGGAGGAAGAAGATGATGGGACTGAAAATGACTCTGGAGCTGATTGATTTATTCTCTTTTCTTCTTACTATCTTTTGCTGCTAACCCCTCTTTTCTTAAACTTTCTATCTGGTTACCCCCTTCCCAAATTACAAAAACAATTGATCTTCTGTAATTTGGTCTACTACTGGTCTGTAATAACTCTTAATTAGGACAAGTAGCTTTTGGTACTCTGCAGGAACTTTGGTAGCATCAGCATCCCTAGAATGCTGTTTGAGCTGCCTATTTGGCTTGAATTAGTAGTTATCTACTGCTTATTTTATGTTCCTTTGATTGTACCCTTGATTTATTTTGATGATGCCAAAAGGGGGAAGTAGGTGTGAAGTTGTAGCTGCCTCTGCTTCTCCACTAACAACACAGCAGCCACCGTTTTCTTAGATACCGAAATGTATAGTTGTAGCTTATCCCCCAGTTATAGTCGCGTGATGGTCGGCAGCTTCTTGAAGTGCTTCTTGACTTCTTCAAAAGCTTGTTTTTGTTCGTCCCCTCATTCAAACTTCTTGTTTCCCCGTAGGACTTTGAAGAACGGTAGGGCTTTCTCTGCCGACTTGGAGACGAACCTGGTCAGGGCCGCCATTCTTCCTGTCAGCTTCTGGATATCCCGGATACTCTTTGGTTTCGGAAGCTCACTGATGGCCTTGACCTTGTCGGGGTTTGCGTATATGCCTCTCTCACTAACCATGAAACCGAGGAACTTGCCGGATCGAACCCCAAACACACACTTCTTAGGGTTCAGCTTTGTAACACCCCGATAATTCTCTCTTTCTAGAAAATACTTTTATAATAACCTTAGAGAATTACCCAGGCATTATCGCCCGTGTGATAATGTTTTGGCTTACTCAGAATTTTGCAGCGGAAAACAACTTACTAAAAATCAACTTTATTAAAACTTATGAAACCAATAACAATTGTCAGAACCAAACACACCAACTTAAAACTATTGTCTGAAACATAAGCTCCTGTGAAAACAGCTTAAATAAAACTAATAATACAAGAGTCTCTCCATTCCAGATTCCCCATGATGATGCATCTTCGAACCTGTAATGTCAATGCTGTCTTAACTCTGCTCCCCCGAAGGATCACCACAGGATCAATAGGCAAAGCCATGATCACAAACACAACAAGCACGTAATCAGCAAAGCTGAATACTACATATCAGACATACATGACCCTAAACATGATACTACAAAAATATAACTTGCAGGAATAAATAATAATAAAACATATAATAATCTGCAGACACTCTTACTGAACTAGACTCTAAACTTTATTTCTTTCTTTAAATGGAATAGTTATTGGACGAGTTGTCTATACCAGAAAATAGGAAATATGGGAGCTACCACATGTCCAAAATGACCTGCGATATCGAGGAACCTTTAAACTAATGAGGAAAGGTGATCAATCCAATCCTAGAAAAGCCATGGGCTACCACCATGTACTCCAACCCTTAGTGTCCAACTCTAGACGTGCACCAGTCTAAAGTCTATAACCTATTCTCGTTTCACTTTACGTTGAATAATTTTAATACTTGTGTTGACACCAACCAAGAAATAACACATAACTAATAATCATAATCATACAGAATTCCTTTTTATCTTTGGATTAACAAGTGTTCACAACTTATCAATCAAGACTCCTTTAACTTCTTTTTATACTTTACTAACTTGCTTGTTGAACCTAGCCAACAGTAAACTTTACCTTTATATAGGTATAACTTGTACTTACCAAATAAGATCCACGGTTCTTATAAGATAAATAAATAATACTCAAGAATTTATGTAAAACATGATTCAATCTTACTTGCATTAATTCACTCACGAATTAATAAATAAACTGGACTTATCTGCTTGCATCAAACTTCCATACAAACATTAATACTCATAAATACTTCTAGTTTACATGTAGCACACAGGCAAATTAAATAACATATAAAACAATTCCAGTAAATCATATATATGAACAAATAGAGTCCTATACATGATCTAATAAAATAAAACATTCTTAGAGCATGTTTCTAAATCATATAGCACGTAGACAATGTACGTACCTTGTATAAACAAATCTGTAGGCCACTTTTACGCTCTAAAAGTCTCCTACTACGAAATCTCCGCCTAGAAAATAAAATAAGAAATAAATATCTCGTGACTAAAAATTTACAGAACTTTAAAACGAGCAAAACCCCTTAAACGTGTTTTAAAATCTTTTTACGTACCAAACTTTCGTTATTTTTAATCCCTAGTATAGTACAACTATTCTAGTGATTAAAAATCATTTAAAACCCTTAAAATACTTATTTTCTGAAATTACAGCACTTATAAATTTTAATAAATCTTCTGAAAATATATTTAATACATATAAAATTATATACTAACCAAATCTCATGATTTTTACTTTAGAAATATAGTTTCTAGTGATTAAAAACCCTAAAAACTATAACTTTCATAATAAAAACTGAAAATAACTTAATATAATAAAATCTGGAATTTATTATACTAATATATATGATAGCCGAAATATTTTTAGGTATATAAAACAATAATTTAAATCATAAACATGCTAATAAATAATAAAATAATATAAAAACTAATACTTTAATGGAATCTTGAAGAGAAAGAAAGAAAAACAACCACAACAATGGAGAAGTAGGAAGGCCGGCGGCAATAGCAGCAGCAAAGGACCGGCGGCAGCGGTTTCTTGGCTCAATCAAAGTTTTGTGACGTTTCTTGTTCAACAAGAAACGTTACTTGAAGAAGAAGAAATAATTTTTTTTTTGAGAGAAGATCAAAGATGGCGCACAAAGGAGAAGAGAGAGGAAGAAAGCGCCGGGTGAGAGAGAGAAAAGAAAAGTCACGTGGAAGAGGAGAGAGAAATAAAGTGTGTAGGGTAAAATTTGGGTTTTCATGATATTAAATAGAGGCTTTTCCTTTTGGGCTTAGGAAAAGAGATTTTAATAAATAAAACTTTGATGACTAATAAGATGGGCTCATTAGGACTTTAGTCATCAAATAACCCTTTCCCTTTTTATCACTTTTGGGCTTTTGATTTCATTAAGGTTCCTTTTCAAATACGCTTTTAATAATTAAAACTCTTAATAAAACATGCTTAATTAAAACATTACAATTTTGATTAAGCTATGAAAAATATTTTTAGTTGACTTTTATAATAGTCAACCCTTTTTAAAAGTCAAATCATTTTCCAAACTCATTTGGATTTAAATATAACTACATAAATACTTAATATATTTATGAAAATCCTTTAAAATCGTGGGGGATTACAAGCTTCATTTGGTGCTTGCGAAGGGTCGCAAATGTCTCTCCCAAGTCGACAACATGAGCCTCCTCAGTGAGGCTTTTTATAATGCTATCATCGACATATACTTCTACATTCCGGCCTTTCTAATGCTCAAATATCTTATCCATCAGCTTCTGGTAATTAGCGTCGGCATTCTTTAGACCGAACGACATAGCTTTATAAATGTAAACCCATGCGTCGGTGATGAATGTCGCCTTGCTCCTATCAGATTCTAGCAGACTAATCTGGTGATACCCAGAGAAAGCGTTCATAAAGCTAAGCAAGATGTGTCTGCCTGTGGAGTCCACCAGCTGGTCAAACTGGGCAGTGGGTAACAGTCTTTAGGGAACGCTTTGTTATGGTCGGTGAAATCTACGCACATCTGTCATGACCCATTGACCTTTTTTACCATCACCACATATTCCAGTCATTCCGGGTAGTCGCATGGTTCGATGAAATATGCCGCCGATAGTTTATCGACCTCTTCCTTAATAGCAGCGTTCTTTTTCGAAGAAAAGTTTTTTTTCTTCTGTTTTACCGGCCTTACGTCCTCATTGAAGTTCAGCCATGGACCATAAATTTTGGGTCAATTCCTGGCATCTCATCTGCGGAGAAGGCAAATACGTCAGCATGATTGCATAAGAGGTTTATCCAGCTGACCTTGACGCCATCTACCAGGTCGGCCCCAATCTTTACCGTTTCTATCTGGTCTATTGAGCCCCAAACTGATCTCTTTTGTCTCACCCTCTAGGTTAGGTCTTGGCAGGTCTGCCGGCCTTCCCTCGAGATTCTCCATTGATAGATCCATCTTAGTTTTATTCTCAGTTCAGCGCCTTCATATATGATATCCCAAACCCATTTTTTCAAATGTATCCATGTAGAGGATGTTGGTGGAGCTGCCGCCATCTACTAGGATGCGATGAACCATTGTTGTTGATATCTGCAGAGATACTACCAAGGGGTCATCATGGGGATAAATCATTCCCTTAGCGTCCTCTAACGTGAATACTATTGATGGCATGCTTGGAGGCGCCGACCACTATCCGATATCATTGTAGTTTACCTGGTACCTAACCTCTTTCAGGCTAGCCTTGGTACCGTGTATACTCCCTCCCCCCTCCCCCCCCCCCCCGTGTGCTAGTCCTCCGGAGATAACATGAATCTCAGTGATCCGCTCTTTCACTGATTTTCTACCGCCGTCTTCGTCCTTTCTGGGTGGGGATTTTCGATCTGTTCTTGCTTGGTACTGCTTGAAGTAGCCTCTAGCACCGAGTCTTCAATGCCGTCTTTTAAATCTTTACAGTCATCTGTGATGTGACCGTAATCCCCGTGGAATTCGCACCACTTCGACTTATCGCGGCCCTTGTAGAACATGTTCTTGGACCTTTGCCACTTATCGTCTTTCTTGTGGAGCACGTAGATCTCCGCCTTGGATATGGTCAAGGGTGTGTAATTGCGGCGTAACGGTCAGATCGCCCTTCCCGCCCCTTCTTTACTGAATTACTCTCCTCTTTTCTTCTAGAATTGTCCGACTTCTTATCCTTCCGGTACTTGTCCTTATCTTTCTTCTTTCCATCTCCTTCCGGTTGTTTGACAGCTGCTGCCTTGTCAAACTCTTCTCCCTAGATAAAGTCGTTCGCCTTACCTAGGACTTCCGTCAGGCTAGTCAGCTTTTTACGGCCTAGGTAACTTCTGAAGGCAGTCTGATGTGTCCAAGTTATCCGCCAATCTTAGGCGGATTTCGAGGCGTTTTTGGTGTCGGTACGAGCTTAGTGTCGGGATTTAGGAGAGATTTTGACGTTAGGAGGTGTTGCCGGAGGATGTTGTGATTTGAGGAGTTTAGGAAGTAGTTTACATGATGGCACACTCAGGGCCGATCTTAGCCCTCCGATCACTTTTTGTATCCCGGAGCCTTGCTCGTTGTCCTTTATGATGTTCATGAGCTTTCCGAGTTTCGAGGTCCGTGGTTCGAGCTTCATTGTTATTCGTCGCCCGAGGATTGATCACTTCAGTTCTCAGCTTCATGGCTTCCTCAAAAGCCAAGTTATTTTTCTCTTTTATTTTTTGGTGTTTTGGTAGTTTGGGGCAGAGGTCGTCGCGACCCGCGATCAGTGTCGCGAGTGCGACCTTCCTATTGTCGCGAGTCGCGAGCTGTCGCGAGTCGCGACCCCTGCCGCTGCACTTTTTATTTCTTTTCCTCCCTTGGGGAAAGGAGGTTAGTCAGTTTTATTTTAGCTTTACTAGGAAAAAAAGGTAGAGAGAGAAAGAGAGTTCCATATGTTTCTTCTACTCTTCCTTATTAGATTTGTAATGAATTTCATGGATTTGCTAGCTTAAACTCCATCTTGGATTTGGTTATTGAAGCTCTAATCTACTTGTGAGAACTTCTTACTCTCTATCTTCTTATGGTCATTGTGATGCTTCTTGTATGTATTTCCATGATATTTGCATAATCCTTGCTAGGAACGTTACTAGTATGTTGTGTGAATCATCTAATGCTAGTTTTAGGTGCATAATCGGATTGTTGTGTTCCTAGCTCCATGTAGCATACTAGGTGTTTGATTAAATGCTGAACATTAATCTTGTGCACTTAGAGAAGCATAGCTTATTACTTGAATGTTGTTGCTTTAATAACATTAGTGATCCTATTGTGTTCCTCGTTTTTAATGCTACTTTGGTTTGAACTTAAGTGCGATTCATTTGAGTTAATTCATAGTAAGAGCGGTTCAAACCACGCAGATCGTGTGTTAGACCACGATCTAGGAGGATAGAAGTATCGACTTCTCAATAGGTGACCATAGGAAGAGGTTGAGGGTTAAGGTTTCGTGATCACAAAGTAGGTTAGGGTGGATGCTAACCGAGTCCAAGGCCTTTTTATATTGTAATCTCTTCGTGTTTTAGTATTGTGAGTAGTTTAGATCACTTACTTGTTCCAAATCCCCCTATTCGGTTGCTTTGGCCTTAGTACATACTAGGGTTCTTGATTTGCTAATTTCCAATCAAGTTCATTTGCTCCCTGTGGATACGATCCCTGCTTCCATTATACTTACTTAGTGTGCATGAAAGTAGGTTAATTATATTTGGTTAGGAGTACACGACAAACGCCTACCAAATTTTGGCGCCGTTGCCGGGAGCAACGCATTACTTGTTTGTAATTAGTGAATTTTTATTCCTTAGGTTGTATTGCTTTGTAGTTTATGGTTAATACTCGTGCTACTAACCAACATCCTTTGCAGTACGATCGAGATTTGGAATTAACTCTTTTCAGGTTGAGAAGAGAACGGCGTGAAAACTTTAAGGAGCTTCCTTTTGCTATCGAAATAGAAGAAGAGATGCCTCCGAGAGTCGAGCCACGCACATTGAAGGAGCTCACAGCTCCTAACCTTGATCAGACCTTTATGCATTACATTCCCCAAGAAGATGAAGGGGAGACTTTTGAGCTGAAATCGGATTAATACATTTGCTTCCGACATTCTATGGGCTAAATGGTGAGGATCCGAATAAGCATCTTTCGGAGTTCCATGTGGTGTGTAGCAGCATGAAACCAAGTGGCGTGTCGGAAGAAAAGGTGAAACTCAAGGCATTTCCATTCTCATTAAAAGGTGCGGCAAATGATTGGCTATACTCTTCCACCGGGTAGCATTTCTACGTGGGCTGATTTGAAAAAGGCTTTTCTCGAGCAATATTTTCCGACTTCAATGTCTTCGGTGTTGAAAAAGGAGATAAGCAACATCGAGCAAAAGAGTGATGAAACCTTTTATGAGTACTGGGCTAGATTCAGGAAGTTATGTGCTAGTTGTCCTTATCATGGCTATGCAGATGAAGACTTAGTGCTTTACTTCTATAATGGATTAAGTGGTGAAGATGCACGAATGGTAATGCAGCAAGTGGAGGTTCAATTGTGAATAAAACTGCACAAGCTGCTAAAGATTTGATAAACGAGCTAGCTGAGGGCTCGAGACAATTCACTAGAAGATCAGGAGCTCGTCGTATGGCTACCGAAAGTCCTGGAACTTCTAAGTTAGAGGATCAAGTGCAAGCATTGACATCTATGGTTCGGGAATTCATGACAAAGACAAGAATACTCAACATGTGAAAGCTTGTGGCATTTGCTCTTAAATCATTCCACAGATTTTTGTCCTCATTTGCAGGAGGAAGCGAGTGAAGAGGTAAGGCGGCCGGATTTCAGGGCCAAGGTTTTCAGAAGCGGTATGACCCTATTCCAATACATATAATCCTGGCTGGCGAGATCACCCCAATTTGAGATATGGTAATGTTTCGGGAAACCAGCAGGGACCGCACCAGTATAACCGTCCTCCACCTCCTTACCCGAGACACCAGGAGCAAGGAGCTCCACATTTTAGGCCACAAGGCCAAGTACAGGGACCGAGTACCAGCATGTCAACTGAAGATATGATTAATGCTTTAACTAAAAATGTGACTAACATGCAGGGAAATATGGTTCAATTTCAGGAGGAGACCCGATCGAGCATCAAGAATCTGGAGCAACAAATGAGTCAGGTCTCTGGAGCAGTGAGCCGATTAGAGGCGCGAGATTCGGGAAAGCTACCGTCTCAAACGGAGCTTAATCCGAAAAAAATGCAAGTGCAATCACTTTGAGGAGCGGAAAAGAGATAAAAGGAAGAGATAAAGAGGTCGAGGAGGAGATTGTTGTTTATGTGCCAGAGCCGGAGCCTGAGCCAGAACCAGAGCCCGAACCTGAGCCTTCCACATCTCATGAGAAGTCCAAGCAACCACCACCTCCACCACTTTATGAGCCAACTCCTCCTTTTCCAGAAGCACTGCGAGATACTCGGAAAAAAGAATGTGATCGTGATATTTATGAGACTTTCCGTAAGTGTGAGGTAAATATTCCCCTTTTGGATGCTTTAAAGCAAATTCCTAGGTATGCTAAATTTCTTAAAGAAATGTGTACAACAAAAAGGAAACAAAGGTTAAGGGGAGCCCAAAAGGTAAAGGTTAGCGAGCATGTCTCTGCCATGTTCCAAAAGGCACTTCCTCCGAAGTGCAGTGATCCGGGCATGTTCGCTATCCCTTGCGTGATTGGGAACACCACATTTCCTAGGGCTATGCTAGATTTAGGGGCTTCGATTAATGTTATTCCATATTCTTTGTATGAGTCTTTAAAACTAGGCACCCTACATGAAACTGGTGTTGTGATTCAGTTAGCTGACCGCTCTAATGCTTACCCGAAAGGGATAGTAGAAGACGTGTTGGTTAAGGTCGATAAGTTAATCTTTCCTGCTGACTTTTATGTTTTAGATATGGAGCATGACAAGCACGCTACTCCTATTTTGTTAGGAAGGCCATTTCTAAAAACTGCTAGAACAAAAATTGATGTGCATAGTGGATGTCTTACGATGGAATTTGATGGAAGCCTTGTAGAGTTTAACATCTACGATTCCATGAAATTCCCGAGAGATGACCACTCTTGTTACTCCATAGATGTCATTGATTCATATTCGCAGGATGTTTTCGATATAGGTGGAGAAGATTCTTTGCAGGTAGCTCTTGAACATAGCTTGGAAGGAAATGATGTTGAGTATGTTTTAAGTGCTAACTTGCAGGAAACAGTCCAGGCTTTGGAGGAACATGTGACTTTTCCACTCGTTCCTTCCTTTGTGGGTCCTTTGCCTTTGACTATCCCTCCGGGGAAGCTTTTACCATCTATTTTGCAGGCACCCGTAGTTGAGCTGAAATCATTGCCTGAGCATTTGAAGTATGCATTCCTTGGAGATGGAGATACACTACCGGTGATTATATCAAGCAAGCTCTCCCAGGAACAGGAAAGAAAACTCATCGAGGTGCTAAAAGAGCATAAGGAGGCGATCGGGTGGACTATAGCAGATATCAAGGGAATAAGCCCAACCACTTGCATGCACCGGATTTTGTTGGAGGATGATGCAAAGCCCGTGCGACAGCCTCAAAGGCGGCTTAACCACCTATGATGGAGGTGGTAAAAGCCGAGATTCTGAAACTTCTCCAATCTGGTATGATTTTTCCAATTTCCGATAGCAAATGGGTTAGTCCGACCCAAGTTGTTCCAAAGAAGTCTGGAGTCACAGTTGTAGAGAACAAAGATGGTGTCTTAGTTCCCACCCGTGTCCAAAATGGGTGGCGAGTCTGCATTGATTACCGTAGGCTTAAGCGGTAACTAGGAAGGATCATTTTCCATTGCCTTTTATTGACCAGATGCTTGAGAGATTAGCTGGTCATGCTTATTATTGCTTCCTAGATGGATATTCTGGATATTTTCAGGTGGCCATAGCGCCGGAGGATCAGGAGAAAACAACCTTCACGTGTCCTTTTGGCACGTTTGCTTACCGGAGGATGTCTTTTGGACTATGCAATGCCCCTGCGACTTTTCAGAGGTGTATGGTAAGTATCTTTTCAGAATATATGGAGCGATTTGTCGAAGTTTTCATGGATGATTTTACCGTGCATGGAAACTCCTTTGAAAATTGCTTGGAGCACTTGACTATGGTTTTGAAACGATGTATTGAAACTAACCTTGTGCTTAATTCTGAAAAGTGTCATTTCATGGTTGAGCAGGGAATTGTGTTAGGTCATTGGTCTCTGTGAAGGGTATAGAAGTTGATAAGGCAAAAATTGATACTATTCAGTCCTTACCTTACCCTACTAATGTGCGAGAAATCCGTTCTTTTCTTGGTCATGCAGGTTTTTACCGCAGGTTTATAAAAGATTTCTCGAAGATTTCATCTCCTCTTTGCAGGTTGTTACAAAAAGATGTAGAGTTTGTGATGGATGAAGCATGTAAGAAGGCATTCGAGAATTTGAAGGGGAGGCTAGTTTCGGCTCCTATCATTCAACCTCCAGATTGGTCCCTTCCATTTGAGATTATGTGTGATGCAAGCGACTATGCCGTAGGTGCAGTGCTAGGACAAAGAGTTGGAAGGGTGCCACATGCCATCTATTATGCTTCTATGACACTAAATGAGGCAGCGTAATTACTCCACGACTGAGAAGGAGTTGTTAGCTGTGGTGTTTTCACTGGAAAAATTCCGATCCTATTTGCTCGGGACGAAAGTAATTGTTTTCACTGACCATGCAGCTCTCCGTCATTTAATGGCGAAGAAAGAAGCCAAACCTAGGCTAATTCGGTGGATTCTCTTATTGAGCGAGTTTGATTTGGAAGTTCGAGACAAGAAAGGAACTGAGAACTTGGTTGCAGACCATTTGAGTCGATTGGTATCCTCTTATGATCTAGAACCAAGTTCGGAGAAGCCATGGCAAGAGCCTATTCGGGAAGAGTTTCCAGACGAGCAATTGATGGTCCTAGGATGCTTACACCCATGGTATGCCGATATTGTCAATTTTCTTGTTTCTAACTGTTTTCCTCCTCATTTTTCCAAGGCACAGAAAGATAAGCTCAAGAGCGATGCCAAGCATTATGTATGGGACGAGCCTTATCTCTGGAAGCACTGTGCAGATCAAATAGTAAGGAGATGTATTCCTGATGAAGAGGTACTTCTATCCTTACCTTTTGTCATTCCCATGCATGTGGAGGTCATTTTGGAGCAAAAAGGACAGCACGAAAGGTATTGGAATGTGGTTTTTATTGGCCGAGTCTTCATAGGGATGCATTTCATTTCTGCAAATCTTGTGATAATTGTCAAAGGGTCGGGAATATATCCCAAAGAAATGAAATGCCTCAAAGTGCGGTTTTATACTGTGAAATCTTTGATGTGTGGGGCATTGACTTTATGGGACCTTTCCCGACCTCTTTTGGTTTCATGTACATTCTTTTAGCAGTGGATTATGTATCAAAATGGGTGGAGGCTAAGGCCACTCGTACTGACGATGCTAAAGTGGTTGCAGATTTTGTCAAATCTAACATATTTTGCAGATTTGGAATTCCAGAGCATTGATTAGTGACAAGGGAACCCATTTTTGCAATCGAACCATTGGTGCACTGCTAAAAAAATATCATGTGACTCACAAGACCTCAACGGCCTACCATCCACAAACAAATGGCCAGGCGGAGGTATCTAATCGAGAAATCAAATCGATCTTGGAAAAAACGGTGAATCCAAGTAGGAAGGATTGGAGCTTGCGATTGGAAGACGCATTATGGGCATATAGGACAGCTTATAAAACCCCCATTGGTATGTCACCATACCGATTGGTGTTTGGAAAGCCATGTCACCTTCCAGTAGAGCTTGAGCACAAAGCATACTGGGCCGTAAAAACTTCAACATGGCCCTGGATGAAGCTGGATTGCACCGGAAGTTACAATTGCAAGAGTTGGAGGAGATAAGGAACGAGGCCTATGAAACGCGGCAATTTATAAAGCAAGGACTAAGGCATGGCATGATAAGCTGATTATAAGAAAAGAGTTCAAGGTGGGCCAAAAGGTCCTCTTGTTTCAGTCCCGCCTACGTCTTTTTCCAGGAAATTGCGTTCTAGGTGGATCGGGCCATTCATTGTTTGAAAGTGTTTCCACATGGAGCTGTGGAAATCCAAAGTGAAGCCACATCAAAATTTTGAAGGTAATGGCAGCGGCTTAAGCCATACTTTGAAGGATTCAAGCAGTTGGAGCCGAGGATGTTCCTCTCGGGACCGCGACTATGGTTAGGCCATATGGTTGTAAGTCGTGTCGACGACGGTAAATAAACGAGCTTGTTGTATATAGTGTAAAAAAATTAGTTTCTTTGGTTTTTGGAAGATATTATGCTTTTGGTTTTTCGTTTTGCAGGAATAGAAGAAAAGCTCGTAGCTTGTGAAGTTGTTGTGTGTGAAATGTGGATGAGTGAATTGGTTATTGATGTGTGAAAAAAAAAAAAGAGAGCATGAAAGAGTAATGAGAGTCATAGGTGGACAAGAGTGAAGAGGGAGCACAGAAAAAAAATGAGGGACGTTCTTTAGTTAGGAAGAAAATCAAAGAAGAAAAAGAGACAAAAGAAAAAACAGAAGACCCTCGCGAGCCGCAACCAACATCGCAGGTCGAGACTGTGCAGGTCGCGACTCGCGACAGTGATCGCGACTCGCGATGACCCCAGGTCGCGACTCGCGACACTGATCGCGACTCGCGACAGAAGCCTGTTTTTCTTTACTAGCAGCTCACTTAAACCCTCTTTTTCTCCCTTAACCCCATTCATTCGAGCCCCCTCCTTCCTCTATCACTCTCTCACTCTCAAAACTCACTCAAACTCCTCTTTTCATCTCCCACACTCCAATCTTCACCTCCAATCTCTTCTCCTCTTTCTCTCTCAACAAAATTCTACATTTCTACTCTCCTTCACATCATAATCACTCCAAAATTTCTGAAAATTCACACCTTCTACCAAACCCTAGAATTTGGGGGTTTTTGATTTTGAGCACCACCATCCAAATTGAAGCTTGGAGGATCATTCTACATGTTAAGGAAGCTATTCACAAGTTCTAATCATCCTACACAACACTACTTGACCTACATTTTGGTATAACATTCTCTTTTCTACTTCTCTTTGATTTTGCTTGAAATATCTCATTCTTGCTTAATTGTAGAGTTGTAGTTTGATTGAGTCATTGTTTGTAGTGATTGATTGGAATTGTTGAGTTGTTTGGTGTTGTTGGTGTGATAGTTGAACTCATTTGGGAATTGGTGGTTGGTTATTGTTGTGTGGAGGGTGTTTGGAGTGTAAGAGTGTCATTGTTGGTGTTCTTGTGTTTAACCCCTACTGTTGATAGTTCTCCTAAGTTGAAAGAACCATGAGCAAAAGAAGCCGAACCGAATCCGTCCCCCACATTAACTCCCGTGGCCTTAAGAAGCTTAGTGACCATGCTAAGAGACGTTGGGACCGCCTTGATAGACCGGGGAGGACAATACAAGAAACTAAGTTTGCGGACTATCCTACCCTAGAAAAATTGGGGTTAGCTAGCTCAGTTGAATATCTTCTTAACAAAGTTGGCCTCAAAGACTTTTTTGGAAGAGAGCCCCACTTATGAAAGGTATACCCTGGAGTTTCTTTCAACCCTGCAAAAACATCCCGAAACTGAAGATGAATCTGCATATATTACTTTTTCTCTTAATGATCACCCATATAAGATGACATATGCTCAGATAGAAACTGCTTTTGATTGGGATTTTTTGGCTGAGGAAGACTTTTCGGAGACGGAGAACTATAACCCTGCTGTCTTTTGGTATAAAATCACTGGTGGTGGCACGTGGCATAGCCACTGTAAGAGCAGCGCCATTCCCCACCCCGCCTTACGATATGTGCACCGTCTTTTGTCCATGACGGTCTTTTGTGCAGGTGAGCCCACCAATTTACCGGAATTTGATTTGAAATGTCTTTGGGCTATGACACCACAGGGGGGGGGTGTCCAGATTGGGTCAAAATTTGGGTAGATAAGTGCTTAGCCCAGTCGGCAGAGGGGAAGACATCTGGGAAGTTGAGTATGGGGGTATGATCACCCTTTTAGCATCCCACTTAGGTGTCCAGGTGCCTGTGGATAGGAAGGGCGAGCCCATATTGACCCCTTAGGGACTGCTAGTAGTCGGCTTTCTCGTGATTCCAACTGTTATGATACCATTGCCTTGAGGAGTATTACTATGCTTAACTTCACAACCATAGGCAATGAGACGAGATATGTTTGGCTCTTTGGGGCAAGGAATGTTAGGTATATGACTTTACCGCAGGCGCGGGTAGCCATTACAGATCAGACTACCCATGAGCAGCTCTTCCTTTCCCCTGATGAGAAGTATGCCACCGTGGTGGCGGAGGAGTTAGGTCAGAGGGAGCCACAACCACAACCACAGCCACAACCACAGCCTCCACCACAGCCACAGCAATTCCAATACCAACAGTTTCAGCAGTAGCACCAGCAGTATCAGCAGGAACAGGGTTACCTCCCTCACGCCCAATTTCAGGCTCAGGTAACTGAGCAACTATCCAGTGTCAGGGGCGATTTGGGGGAGATGCAGGATAGGATGTACGGGATGGAGGACCAGATTTATTCAGTTGGTTCCATGGTTTCGGCCATGAACAACTTCTTTGTCTCCCGTTATCCACCTCAGGGACCGAAACCAGGACTCCTGTACTCCGATCCCACATCCGAGATTGAGGAGGCGCGCATTCTACCCGCCAGGAGAAGAGGCCCGTAGGGCAGCCGCAGGTTTGAGCGGGGCCCCTCGGATCTTAGAGCTTTTCCTTTCCTTTCCTCTTATTTGTTTTTGTCCTTTCCACATTGGGACAATGTGCATAATTAGCGTGGGGGAGAGATTGATTAAATGTGGTGATATTTTAGTTTGTTCTATTTGGTTTGTTTTGTTAATATTGTGGTAAATTGATGTAAATTTGAAAAAAAAAAATGACAAAAAGAAAAAAAAAAAAAAAAAGAAAAAAGAAGAATCCCGCTGAGTTGAAAACCCGCAAGGGCGGGCGACTCGGGCAAAATTGGGGGCTCGGATAGGTCGAAAACCCGAAAGGGCGGCCTATGCAAAAAAGAGCTAGTTGAGCGGGTGAGTTTTGTGAGCCAAAAGAAGAAGAGAGATGAAAAAAAATGAAAATGAGAAGCTAGGATGAAAACCCGAAAGGGCTCCTAGGCAAAATGAGAGAAAAAAAAAAAGAGAGAAAAGAAAACTTGCTTTGATTCTCATTTGTCGGTGGCGGCGTCATAAGGTGGCGGCATTTGGATTGGTGTTTTCGGGTTAGCTTAGGTTCTTGTTTTTGTCCTTTAAGGCGGGTTAGACATCTCTTGCTTGTTTCTTTTGTTTTATGGTATGTTTT
Source organism: Beta vulgaris subsp. vulgaris (assembly GCF_026745355.1). Lineage (NCBI taxonomy): Eukaryota > Viridiplantae > Streptophyta > Magnoliopsida > Caryophyllales > Amaranthaceae > Beta > Beta vulgaris. The sequence goes on along the minus strand of NC_079202.1, from coordinate 31,436,698 downwards.
GGATGGAGTAAGAAGCTAAGCGTGGGGGAATCACTCACCCTCGTGCCTTAGTTTCCTTGCATTTTGGGTTGGTTGGAGTAGGAGGTCATTGTTGATGATCGTGTCCCGATACCTTTTGGGATTCGAGGGTCATTTGTATAGGATGATTCTTTTGGGGTAGATTTTGTCGTTTGGCTTTTGTGTTTGTGTGGAGCAATCCGGAAGAGTTGGCGGGTATGGCGTATTTTGGGGCTTGGGTGTGTCGAGTTCTCTTTTTCTTTTACTCGAGGTCGAGTAAGGTTTAAGCGTGGGGGAATTTGATGTGTCCAAGTTATCCGCCAATCTTAGGCGGATTTCGAGGCGTTTTTGGTGTCGGTACGAGCTTAGTGTCGGGATTTAGGAGAGATTTGACGTTAGGAGGTGTTGCCGGAGGATGTTGTGATTTGAGGAGTTTAGGAAGTAGTTTACATGATGGCACACTCGAGGGCCGATCTTAGCCCTCCGATCACTTTTTGTATCCCGGATCCTTGCTCGTTGTCCTTTATGATGCATCTTCCGAGTTTCCCGAGCTTTGCCCGAGTTTCAAGGTCCGTGGTTCGAGCTTCATTGTTATTCGTGCCCGAGGATTGATCACACTTCAGTTCTCAGCTTCATGGCTTCCTCAAAAGCCAAGTTATTTCTCTCTCCTTTTATTTTTGGTGTTTTGGAGAGTTTGGGGCAGACGGCTCGTCCGACCTGCCTATTGTCGCGAGTCGCGACCCCTGCCGCTGCACTTTTTATTTTCTTTTCCTCCCTTGGAGGGAAAGGAGGTTAAGTCAGCTTTTAGTTTTAGCTTTACTAGGAAAAAAAGGTAGAGAGAGAAAGGGAGTTCCATATGTTTCTTCTACTCTTCCTTATTAGATTTGTAATGAATTTCATGGATTGCTAGCTTAAACTTCCATCTGAATTTGGTTATTGAAGCTCTAATCTACTTGTGAGAACTTCTTACTCTCTATCTTCTTATGGTCATTGTGATGCTTCTTGTATGTATTTCCATGATATTTGCATAATCCTTGCTAGGAACTTTACTAGTAATGTTGTGTGAATCATCTAATGCTAGATTTAGGTGCATAATCGGATTGTTGTGTTCCTAGCTCCATGTAGCATACTAGGTGTTTGATTAAATGCTGAACATTAATCTTGTGCACTTAGAGAAGCATAGCTTATTACTTGAATGTTGTTGCTTTAATAACATTAGTGATCCTATTGTGTTCCTCGTTTTTAATGCTACTTTGGTTTGAACTTAAGTGCGATTCATTTGAGTTAATTCATAGTAAGAGCGGTTCAAACCACGCAGATCGTGTGTTAGACCACGATCTAGGAGGATAGAAGTATTGACTTCTCAATAGGTGACCATAGGAGAGGTTGAGGGTTAAGGTTTCGTGATTACAAAGTAGGTTAGGGTGGATGCTAACCGAGTCCAAGGCCTTTTTATATTGTAATCTCTTCGTGTTTTAGTATTGTGATTAGTTTAGATCACTTACACTGTTCCAAATCCCCCTATTCGGTTGCTTTGGCCTTAGTACATACTAGGGTTCTTGATTTGCTAATTTCCAATCAAGTTCATTTGCTCCCTGTGGATACGATCCCTGCTTCCATTATACTTACTTAGTATGCATGAAAGTAGGTTAATTATATATGGTTAGGAGTACACGACAAACGCCTACCACAGTCCCTTCTCTTAATCCCGTCATCAGAGCCAAGACTGTTACCTCTTGCTGCAAGCTAGGAATAGTGACGACTTCTGAATTGAAGCATCCTATGTAATCCCTCAAACTTTCTGATTCTCCCTACTTGATGGACATCAGCTCGCCGGTTGTTTTCTCCATGCACTTGTTGCTAACGAAGTGTGCAACAAACATGGAGGTGAGCCGGCGGAAATAAAAAACAGTTGCCGGTGGTATGCTTTTGAACCAGGTCTGGGCTAGTCCAGTCAATGTAGAAGGAAACACCTTACACCATACCGAGTCAGTATTAGTGTATAGCAGCAGGTGTCCTTCATACGTCGAGATGTGATCCTCAGGATCTGTCTTACAGTCATACTTACATGTCGGCATCTTAATTTTTTCCATAGGCTCTTGAAGTATAACCGTTGAGAAAGGAGAATTTCGTAGAGATAGCTGGTGTTTTCCGCCCGTACTCGCTTTTTCTTCTAGGCTGAGTTGACTGTTGGATCTCAGTGAATTGGTCCTCTTCTTCGTCTCCTCCACCCAATGGCTCCATAGGGGATCCTGGTCATCCTGGCCTTGGTCACCCTGGCGGCCAGTTGCTAGAGAGCGCATCTTTCTCACAGGGCTATGGGCCTACTCAGGGGACGCTTGCCGGCTTGACCAGTCGGTGTTTGGCTCGCGATGGCCTGAAAAACCTCCGCCGCACTCCTGAGCTGTTCAAGAGTAAACATATGTTGGAGCGCTTCAAAGATACCTGGTTGAGGGGCTTCAGTAACGTTCTTCCCCTTATCAGCAGGTGGCTTGGAAGATCCTACCACCGGTTGCGGAGTCGAAAAACCCGGTGGTGCTTTCCCCAATGGGACATTATTCTCATCAGTATCCGACATCCCAAAAGTTTGCTTAGGATCCATGAGAGTGGTATGCTGGCAAAGTTATGGCTTAAGACATAAAGGTATAGTTCTCCGCTCCTTCTAGCGCCAATTGTTCCGGTATGGGATAATTAGTAGGGAATGAACCGGTATCCTTCGTAGGTGTAAGCCGGTTTAGTGTCCTGCGAAATAGAGTACGTAAACTAACCTCGGGGGTTGATTTGAGAAACGCCTCTCCGATGCCTAAGTCAGTAATGGGTAATAACCGGTATATCTCAAGAAGAGTATAATAATATATGTGAACATACTTTTTGACTCAGATCAGTGGGGTATTTATAGTAGCCGACAGTGCCCTTGCTAAGGTATGACTTTGCTCCTATTGGTTGGATACAATTCTATACTCTTTCAATACTTATCTTTAGGCCCATACATACATTAGATAGTAACAGGATCAGGCTCGGGCCCATATGAGAATATATAGCCCAGGATAGGAGTACCATTAAGGTATCCTGATGAAACCGACATGACGTAGTCAAGGGCCCTATAACAAATATCTTGACCATGACCATCTTTGGCGGTTTCCAAGAACCGGTATAAAACTTAATCAGCCTCCATACAAAAGGTTTTAGCCTATGTATAACACGAACACAACCACATTTTTAATGGTGATACCCTGACCCCACCCTATGAATTTGGTCAAAGTTATGAAGTTAAGACGTCTGAAGATAGTGAACAGCGAACTCAAATAAATATAGTACGTTAAGCGGTTGAGCCAACAATTTCAGTGGTGCAATGTTTACAAATTAAGTCTGCCTCAAGTTCAGCAACCACATAGTGTTGCCTTTAACTGCATGTTCTTTGATTTCATTTACTGACCTTTTGCAATTTTCTTCCTTGAATCAGCTAGGGAAGTGGCATTAATTCCAGAAATTCAATTAAAAGGGTTTGAGGGCTGACCATTCAGACTTCAGAGGGTGCTAAATATTTCAATTGTGCCTTAAAAGTCTTCCAACATCATGTTTTTCAACAATAGTACACAAATATTGCTCTTGGATTGGTAAAGAAAGCATGTTTTTACTCCGTTTCTTTTCGTGGAATTTTGACTTCTAATCAAATTCAACAAATCATTCGCATTAGAGCGGGAATAAAGCCATCAAACAAAGTGAAACAACTTCTACAAGCGTATACATATACAAGTATATCCTAGTCTTTTGTGTCATTATCATGGCATTTTTTATTTCTTTTTTTCATTCTTTTTTAAATGCTTTCTCTGTTTCTTTTTAAATGCAACAAATACACTTTTTTACTATCTACACTTTTCAATTTGACTAAAATTTGTGATTCATATATAATGAAAAGCATAGTCGAGTGAGATTTTGTTAGATTCGTCTCGTGATATACTTTCATAAGATGTAATTTTTATAATTTTTACTTATATATGATTATAGATATTTGTGTCAAAACAATACAACGAAATGCGCAAAAGTGCATTTATTAAGAATATATATAATTCCAATGATGTCAAAAATAAACTTACTTTTGCACTAATTATATGCTAACCTTGACACTTTTTTTTTTACTAATATACAAGAAATAGTTATTATTTACAATGTTGTTAGATTTATTCCAATCTAGATTTCTTAAATAGCATCTTTTATAATTTTTAATAATATATAATTAAAAACATTAATAATCAAAATTGTCCACTAAATAGTGTAAATGTGTGCAACTAAAAAGACGAGAGGAGTATATAAATTAAGACTTTAGATTAGCTTCCTTCATAAAAGACTTTAGATCAGCTAAGCACACATTCATTATTTTCCAAAAACGCAAGCAATACAACAATCGCCTGAAAAGACAAATTGCCAAAATGCTAACCATCTCAATGCATGAAAATGGATTGACAATATCCTAAACTTGTACATTTACACACAACATCACCCCTCAAAAGCTACTTATTTATCATTGAGAAAAATTATGAATTGGTTGATTCAACAATTACCAGTTTTTGAGCTTAGCATCACTCAGACAGTTTATTAAGATAATTAATCTCACTTCTTTTTTACGGTTTAAACATACAAACAACTCATACATACATACATGATACATTTAAGTTCCGATGACTTCATAATCAAGCCTCTTCAACTACTTTCGGAGAACACGAAGAAACAGCGTGGGCGACCGTTAAATAGATGTTATGTTCCCCAATTAAAGTTGTGAAATGGGATGCATGTAGCTTCTCAATTACCACTGGTCCTGGATTTGCTAAAGCAAGCTACATGAACAACATTCAGAACAAATATGTCAGACTAGTACAAATCTACAACAACAAATTCTGCAAGTATAATGAAAAATGAAGGTAAACTATGCGATCATTTGCACAAACGAATCAAGCAATATACTTCCTCTTTTATCGAGGATGTCTTGGCTAGTGGTTAAGATTGATGTGTTGTGAACGATAGGTCGCAGGTTCAAATCCCCCTCCCCTTCTTTGTACTTTGTACCGCCTTCGTGGCTCATATGGATAAAAAAATATACTTCCTCTTTTTTTGAGTTCCAACAAAAGAGGTAGCCGTAGCAATCTTATATTATTTTGGCTACCCATTTGCTCGATTAGGGAACTTTTTCCAAATGAGCGGACGAGTGAGACAATCTTGGGTACATAGGAGACGGAAAAAAATATGCTAAGAAAGGTATTTTGCAACTATTCACAAACGTAACAGAAAAGGGACATCAACTAAAACCATTGGTCCCAGTAATTATTATCAAAATAACTTCAAGGACATTTTAAATAAACAAAAATGTATGTCTTTTTTTTGGTAGGTAAGATGAAAGGTCAGACTATTGACAGGGAGAAGGGATGGTAAAGGAAACCTTACTCCCAAAATACCCCTAGGGGGGTTTGATCTCATAACATTGAAGTTATGAGGCCAAATCTTTACCATTAGGTCAAGTCTTGCTTAGCAAAAACTAACATATGACGTGATGGTAAGTATATCATGAGAGTGATGTTTTAGTTCCAATACACTACTCCCTTCGTGTTTTTTTAGTTGCTACATTTACTTTTACACACTTGCCAAGAAAACATGTGGGTATCATTGAAAAGTAGAGCAATAAAACATAAAGTAGTTGTTTTTTTTGTGAATGAAGACAAAACTAAGGGTATAAACGTAAACAATATGTAGATACCACATACTAAAAGTAAAATATTCAGCAAATGTAGCAAGTAAATTAAAACACCCGAAAATGACAAAATGTAACAACTAAAAAAAGACGGAGGGATTACTTCACTAATTAATTATACTACTCTTATTTTACTAAAATTACAACCTCTTTTATGATCTGAAAAAAAAAAAATTGTATAGATCAGTTCTGAAATGGGCAAAGCTCTGTAATTACATACGTCTTTTCCTCACAGAAATGCAGATAAAAAAAAAAGTTTAGCAAAAAACTATTTACCTGAACACTTCTTTTCTGTAGACTTTTGTATAGCTCTTCTAAAGCATGGATGCCACTCGTATCAATGTCTGTCACAGCTGCATCGACCCATAAACAATATTCCATAAGCCTTTGTTTTTAATTATAATGAATAAAATGATAATCCATTTGCAACAAATTAGTTTTAACTTTATGTTGATCATATCTTAATGAATAACATACGTGACATTTCTACGATTAAAAACTGGATCCTTGGTCTGTACAGCTTTTTCCTTTTCTCTTCTTCGTCAACTAACCATCTCAATATTCTGTAACACAAGAAAAACAAGGATAAAGAAAATAAAAAATTCTGTAACAGAGGAAAAACTACTTGGCCTCGATTTTAAGCACTTGCTTTAGAATATGTCCTTTATGATATGGATATCTTATACCAGATATTATTCAGCTTGCATGTTCTAATATATTTAGTCTGTTTATAAACAATAATATAGAAAAATACAGTGCATAACTGTATAAATGCCTTTCTATTATTACATTATTCTTTACGTATATTTGGACCTCCCGAAACTGTCCTTGCTAATTTTGATCCAACTTGTTGAAACCAGAACTCATCTTGGACACGGGTATGTTTCCAAGTGTCTCACCCGGCAGTTTATGATACTTTTTCATGATTTTGGCCCGACATAAAGTGTTAAAGAGTCTATATTCATGTCAGAGTGTTGAGGATCCGACATAAGTACTTAACGTAATATGATTAGACCAAGCAACATAGGATCTGTGATAAACGATCATAAGGAAGATATCTTAGAAATCAAGAAGTGAACATAATTCATGGAATTACCTCTCCTTGATGTAATTTGAGTTGGAAAAGTAGATGGCTGAATCAACCCTCACAATCAATATGCCAGGAATATTGGTTGCTTCAGGATATTGCTGCATATTTCTGTAAATTGTGGAGCCTGGGAGGTTACCAAGGAGTGCAGTTCTTGGCCTCGTAACTTGCAGGAGGATTTTAGCAAAAGATATGACAACCTGAACAGATAACAAAATCATTTTAGCAAGGGAATGATACATATTTCTACAACAGAAACCTATTTGAGAATTCTTACCGCAATCAAAAGACCAATCTCAACAGACCCGAAAATGACACCAAAAAAGGCACCCATACATGCGACAAAGTCGAATTTATCAATCTTCCATATCAGAATAGCAGCCTCATAATCAATAAGGTTGATGACGGCAGATATGATGATGGAAGCAAGTATGGCATTTGGGGTGTACTTGAAAAGAGGAGTGATAAATAACAAGGTTAGGAACACAATAAATGACATTATGATGTTTGACACTGCAGTTTGACAGCCTGCCATGTAATTCACTGCAGATCGAGAGAAGGACCCTGCAACATAAGCATATGTATGTTTCGATGTATCAAATGATCAATTTAATTGCTTATAAAACAATGTAACTGTCATGGTAAGAAGAATTCATAAATTTACCTGTGGCCACATAGCAGGAAGTCATTGATCCAACAACGTTCATCGCCCCTAGAGCTACCATTTCTTTGTTTCCATCTAGTTGGTAGTCTTTCATAGCTGCGAATGTTCTTCCTATCGCAGTGGCTTCCTGTCAACAAGTTTCATAGAAAAATCTCTTTTTAGTATACATCTTTATTAAGAAAAAAATAGAGAACTCATTGAAGTACCTCAGACAATGGTGTCATCTTTTGAACCAAACAACCTTAAAAGATATGTTAACGCTAGAAGTAATCTAATCTGATCCTTAATTAAGCACCATTTTTCGATCAAAGGAGAAATATGGTGATGATTATTGCCCGCTTCGGCAATTAAGTGAACTTAAATCAACTGTAGAGTAGAATTACTTTCAAAGAATGATGTTAGAAAAGTAGCTTGCAGATTGTTTATTGTAAGTTGGAATTTTTTGAAAACATTGTTGACGATAAATATTAGTAAAAATTAACAGGAAGAAGATGACTTACAGTTAATGCTATCATACCAGCCACAGCACCAATTTTGAAGCCTCTTAGGAGATTGTCTCCAGAAAAATATAGTTGATGCAGCGATGATGGATTAAGTCCTTTTTCTATGTGATTCACCTACAATCAAAATGAAAACATTCATTTGAATGTAAGAAAATTGTCCATCCTGTTTTATTTCAATATATAGAGAGACAAAATTACTTACTATTGCTACTCCCTCCTTTTCTGCATGCGTTACAAACACAAAAAAGGTGGAGAGAATGACGGACAACAATGGAGCAATTGCTGGCACCCAAAATAATTTCTTGTTTCTCTTTCCCTGTTGACACATTAATATCAAACTTCAACAAAAAAAGGTATGCAAATTAGCAAAAGACTGTATTTAGAAATCCTTATAAGTTCAACTCTTACGATAAGCTTAGCGAAAAGAAGGAACGCCAGAAAGACTGCTCCAATAAGTATAGTCTGCCAGTTCCACTTCAAATAGTGAAAAATGAAAACGGACAATCAGAATACGTAGGTTGAGCCCAACTATGTGGAATAAGAATTGATATATAGCATAAAATTACCCCATGATGCATGGAACCAAATACTGAGTGTAGTACAGATATTATATCTGATTTCTTTGTAAACTTCTTGATACCAAGAAATCCTTTAAGTTGTTGCAACGCGATTGTGATTGCAGCTCCACCCATGAACCCGACAATAGCAGCATGCGATAGGAAGTCAATTAAGAAGCCTAGCCTGTTAATAAGAGTGTACGGTGAGATACCACATTACTACAACTTAACCGGGGCCAAAAAAGGGTTTCAGATGAGTCTTTAGCAGACCTGAAGAATCCAAGGGTCATTTGAGTGATCCCTGCAAAAAATGTTGCAGTAAATGCAAGCCTTCGATACTCGACAGGATTTTTGATGGGATCAATCTCGTTCTGAATCAGAGTCCCTAGTAAGAGAGACACAACAGCCACTGGTCCTATGGCAATATCTCTGGAACTACCCATGCAAGCATATATTAATGGGGGAATAAAGCTTGAGTCTGCAATTTACGACAAACAACAATAGGGTATAAAAAATCAACATCACTCTTCCACACAGACTAGCTTTGTGCTAAACAAAAACTATAGTAGCAGTAGTAGTAATAGAGCTTACATAGACCATACTGAGGGTCTAGGTTTGCAAGCTTTGAATACCCAATATCCTGTTACATCAGAAAAATGACTAAGTTACACATGCAAAATTAAACTTGGATATAATATTTTGGACCAGAAATACAAGCTTTATTGGATACCTGAGGGATACAGAGACTAGCAATTGTGAGACCAGAAATGAGGTCTCCTTTAAACTTGTTGAGATTATAACCTCTTCCCCATTCAAGGATAGGGAAAACAGCTTGAAGACCGAGCTTGAACTTCCGTGAGCTAGGCTGATCCTTGAAGTCTCGTAAAGGATCATCAGCAAAGAATGTCTCCTTCACAGTGTGAGTGAACTCCTTAAACAAGTTTTGCTTAGACGGGACACCAACTTTGTGGTGAACATCAAAGTATTGATTGTGACGCTTTGAAGATGATACGCTAGCCATATCAATCTCTTTGGTGTCGGCGTCTCCATTTGTTGGAAGACCGGCCATTGAAGTGTTTGGGGGAACGGTGAAAAGGGTGGTGTTAATGCAGTTCAAATCTGTAAAAATGTAAAATGCATGATAAAGACGTTGCTTAAGAATATTGATCTGAAAAGTATGCTAAAGAAGGGAAAAGGAGGAAAACCAAGTACAATGACTAAGAAACAAAGAATTTGAGCTAGCCTGGAGGATGTGATTGATGAGAGTGTGCTACAAAATGCAAAAGATTAAAGAGGTCTCTGTGCTTTATAAGTTGTGTTAAAGATAATCTAGTCAAAGTCAATAGTTTAGCTAAGTGAATATGTCATCATAAAGAATTATGCAGACCAGAAAAATGTGACACTGAAAAATAATACCTTCATAGAACCAATAAGTGATCATACACTATCTCTAGTTAAGCAAATTCGACCACAAATTATTCAAAAAATTTCAGCAAAACAGTCTCGATCTCTACTAGTAAGGAATAAGTCTGTATACATCTTGAGTTTCCTACAGCAATATTTTGGTAGTTGGCCCATATTGTAGGGTTCTCATTATCTCATACAACTATCTTTCGCAAGTGTTGGCTTAGGAAGTTTGAAATTTCTCAAGCAATCAGACTTTCCTTGTCAAGTCAATACATGTTTCAGATACAACCTTCCCCATAAAAGTGTTTTCAGTTTGTTAAAATCTTAGATGTACACTCCACAAATACCACAAGTGTAGTGCCAATATACTGAAAATAGAAATTGATGTACTATTATGTAATAACTAAACTTAACATGATTTTTGTTTTTGTTTTCTGGAGTAGGGACATCTATATATCTGTATCTAAAATCCAATGCAAAAACATACCATGTTGCCACATATACTCGTACTTTCCCCGCAATCAAATGACATTAAACAATAAAAATGTGTGTTAATACTCGAATACATAACCACTCATTTGAAATACCAATGCACTAAACAACTAATCTACAATCTCATATTAGTCTTCATATATAGGAAAGAAAAATGTTCAAAGACAAGATAATATTTCTTTTTTAAAACAATTAAATACAAATGTATATATTAATACTCATTAATCTAATGCTGATAATAGTGTGTTTTACCTCTTAGTATTCTTATATTAAAAAGAACTCTTAAAAATTTTATAACCTCCATAATTAACACCAGTACACTATTTAATTGCGTCGGTTAGATTATTACACATTAACCTAGATTGCAAATATAAGATTATATTATAGTCTTTGTAATTAATTATATATTATATATATGTGCTATCTCCAAGAGTTATATTGATCAATAATTCATATTATAATTTGCTATGTGGAAAATTTAAAAGGAATTAGAAGATTATTTCACGATAACAAATTCGATGTTCATAACTTCTTTTCACTTCTCTCAAGTGTTTGATTTAACACTTCAAATTTACATTGGTAAATGATCTTTGTCATCACTCGAGTCAACAACTAGTTAATGGCTAAAATCTACTAAAAGAAGTTCACAAATAGCAAACCTTTAGATCAGGTACTAGTATTAGCCAATTACATGAGTAAGGTAACTATTGCATAAGATTATTTTTATTTCAAGAGTATTGCATCAGATTGTCCTGCAAAAAGATCCAATTGCCTTTTTATATATATGGCTAATTCAAGTTTCTTTGGAGTGTTTTTATAGGAAAAATCAACATCAAATAATCCCAATTTCTAAATTCTAAGACCTTCTCAAAACATTCCACAATGTTTTTTTTGCCATCATGAATCCTTTTTTGGCCTATAACATGTATAATTAATAGCAGATTAATTATCTTAGAAAGGTCAATCTAAAAGTTAGGATTATTTTACGATAATAGCATGTAGCGCGACTTTGGCTACTTCATAAAAAATTGCATACTCCTATACTATTCTATAAGATTAAATTTACCTGCCAATATTTTAAAATTGGGAAATGTAAAATTATTTTGGTATATATATATAATATATAGAGAGAGAGAGAGAGCCAAAAAATATAATGGCCCTGTTTGACAATTAGCGAATAGTTCTTAGCTGTTAGCTTATTTTATTAGCTTATTGTATTAGTTAATTGTTTAAAGGTGTTTGGTAGGTAGTTATAGTTGATTGCTACATTATTTTGTAAAGTGACTAACAAGGACATTAAATATAATTGCTCCACTCATTCTCAAAGCTCTAATGTCAAAAAGCTCCCTCTTTAACATCTTCAAAAAGAGTTTTTTGGGCTTAATAAGCTAATTCAAACTCCTTTTTACCGAACCCTTAAATTAGTGATTCACTAGTCAATTCCTCTAATATTAGCTCAAATTTCTATTTTTGTCTCAAACCTTTCTTTACCAAACAAGGCAAGTGATAGAGATCAGACGAAGTTTGATGTTAAGTCTTGGGTACACCCCAACCCTCCATGAAGTAGATTAGCCAACATTCATGACAAAACCAGAAATCATAATACATTAATATTGATATAAAAAAAATGGTTAACTAAAAGTCCGAATAACCTACCAAAATTAGTAAAGTTGTACCCAAAAACTGAAAAATATAGAATCCAAATATAGCATATGTTCTGAACTACAAATAGAGAAGAGTTGGGTATTATCTCCAGTAAGAAGCTAGTTTAATGGAGAATAAAGAGGTGAAAATAGAAAAAAGAAATGTAGGAAAGTGACAAGCACACCTGCTATACATGATTCATCAATGCTTTATATTCAAACCATTGATAGTGGGGGCTCAATGCTCATATGATCTTTTCATCACTTCTCATAAAGTTCTCTTCTTCTCCTTCCATTCTCTATAGTTTTTTGCACAAACACCACCACTAAGTAACCAACCAATAAAATATAAAAGAATATTATATTATATGATTCTCAATGTTATTAAAAAGGAAAAATACCTCTCTAGGATTGTACCTCCAAATGTAAGCACACTTGATGGCACCTGTAACTCTGGAATTTTAGTGGAACATAGAATATTTATTATTTGATTTATATTGATCATGAAAAAAGTTTTCTTTGTTGCACCCAGAAAATATTTTTATAGATGTAATGTAATGAAGAAAAAAGTAGTTGTTTAGGAAGAGAGGGAGGGCAGAAATTACCTGTTCATAATTGTCCCGGTTCAATGAACCCATGGAAGATTTTACAGCTTTGCTTTTTTCTCAACTTTGCACTTTCTCCAATATTTCTAATCTTACAATTTTCAACTTTTAGAAATCTAAAAAGTCTGAAAAAGGAACAGTATTACTATTATATAGGGTTTCAGAAATAACTGAAAAAGAAAAAAGAGAAATAGGGGTATTTAAGAATTGGCCTTAGAAATAGTCAAAAACATTGATTTGAAATTTTTTTTATATATCCCATCTAGATTATGAAAGGAAATCTATACAATTAAGAAATTGCATAGTATATGGTTTAATCTTCAGACCTCAAGTACCTATATTAAAATTTTAACCACTAGGCTAAGTTGTATTTAGTGTTATTATCATAAAATATTATATTAATAAATAAAAATTTTTCTTACCCAGGGCATAACCCGGGCATAATAACTAGTGTATAATTATATAGGGTGTATTAGAAATTTTATGGTTACATGACTACAAGGAATTAGCCTTATATGTATTATTTTATAGAAAAAATTAGTGTTTAAATTTTAAGATAAGTATAATTCAAATTATGCATATAAACTCGAAATTAAAGCGATGTTTGATAATTGCACCCAAAAAAAACATATTTGATAACCGAGAAGATTCAAAATTGAAACATAGATGTTATGTCAAGTGTCAACTGTCAATTGATTAAGAATGATCCTGTTTTTAGAGGAATAATGATCCATTTGTTACATGTATAATCTCCGTTTTTTAACTGTTATATTTTAACATTTTTATTATTGACAAATTTCAATGACAATTATTTGTAATATACGTGAGCAAAAATATAGTCATGTGAAATCTTGTTAGATTCAATTTAATATGTATTTAATAAATATCTACTTTTTATAATTTTTACAAATACAAAATTAAATATATTAAATTTTTTTGTAAAAGGAGATATATTAAGGTTAAAAGGTTTATATTCGCATACATAAAAAATGAAAGGGTAACCATCTTTTAGAAACATGAAAAATTAAATATCCGTTTCTAAATAAGTGCAACGTTTCTTGTTTGCACGTTTGCCAATGCATTATTTTAACCATTAATATATTCAATTATCAATAAGTTAAATTTTTATAAAAAGTTGATATTAAAACATTCAGACGAATCTAACAAGATCCCACATGACTATGTTTTTCCTAAAATATAAATCACCAAAGCTAATTAAAGTTTAAACTGTGAATAGTAAACACTATACAAATGTTGCACTTATTTAGAAACGGAGGAAGTATAAAAGGAAACAAAAAGTTGTTTATCCTTTTAAAATTGGCAGTAAACTTAGGATTGTACTGAGACCATATTGCTGACAAATTCATCCACCTACTCCCTGCCAAATCTATATAGTTTTTTTTTTTTTTTAGGAACCTATAGATTAGTTTTTGCTTAGCAAGCGTTTTATTTTTAACGAAAACACCAGGTTCTTTTGTAGTATTAACGTGGTATGTCCTCCTCTACTGCGCTACAGTTTTTTCTTTTTAAAGGGGAATCTCTTGCCCAGTTGAACTTGTAGTTTCAAATATTTTACTTTGGATTCAAAGCCCCGTGAACTTTTTCAAAAGAAATAAAATAGTATAATCAATTTTAAAATTTTGATATTAGTGATTTTGAAATTGCGAGGCGTTTTTCTTGGAGTAAAATTACTCTTCCGGTGATGAAAAAGTATTTTCCTTTCAAAATGAAGGGAAAACTATTTTCCTTATCACTTTTGTACAACTCTCACTACCTCCTTAGTCCTTACTTTCATGTTCTTTTTCCTTTCATTTCATCATTTTATTACATGGAACCAAACAACGGAAAACTAATTTTGAAATTATTTTTTCCATTGTAAATCGTTTTCCATGAAAATTATTTTACACTTAAATGCTTTACATCCTACCAAACGGAGCCTCGGTGTAAAACATTACACAAATAATTATAATAAGCAGTCTAATTCTAAGATAAGATTAGAGAGACTCCAACCTCTATTGTCCTAACAAGTCTATTCCATCTCACTCTGACATTTTTCTTTTGAAAGAGAAATATCATTAATTGAGGGCCAAACGGCATCTACCATAGGTATTAAAATAAAACAAGATACAATTAAATAAGACTGAATCAAATTCGTCTTCGAAGAAACTACAATGAACCAGATCGAACAATACAGCACAGCCCTCTTGTATTTGCTGAATCAAGCAGCTATTGATGATGAAGTATATATCATTCTGATATAGTTTGGGAAGAACATTCTTGATCGAGTCAGGTTTACCGCATCCGAAATTCCAATACCTTCATGCTGAGTCTCGAACTTCAACCAATGAGAATAATTTCTCATACCTAAAAACAAAAGAACCATACTCACAACTCCCATAGGGGAGAAGGAGATTTCCAAAACAGAAACTAAATATCTCATAACAGGGTTTGAGAAACTCTCATAAAGAGAGACTAATTTATTGAACAAAACAAGAAAATGAACTAAAAACTGAAAATAAAAGGGAAAAAGGGGCTTACCATGGATGAAAACATCCATGGCAGCCCCTAATTGATGAAGAAGGGGTAGGGAAGGCTAGGGTTTGAGAGAGAGAAAAAGAGAGAGGAGGCTAGGGTTTCTTTTAAACATGTTTGCCTTAATGTTGTCATCTCACTCTGACATAATACTATTCCTGGACATCCCACACCATCATAGTCGTCTCTTCTTTCCTCCTTGCTTCCTTCGTTTTCCTTTAAATCTCGAACTACAACAACCAAATTTACTAAAGGGGTTAAATTAGTCATTAAACGGATGAAAGAGAGTGATACTGAATGAATTACGCAGATCACTAAATACATTAAACTGGTAATTAAATAGACTAGACTTGTCGCTATATTCATAAAGTTGGTTTATTCTCTTCTTTATATTGAGTTTTGACATTGTCTAATTTTTAATTAGAAATAGGCGGCCTTTTATAATACCAACTAAAAATATTAAGAATCTAATATGATATCTGCATAGTAATTTGAAATATATATACGATGAATAAAATATGAATCTGAATCCAATTTTAAAAAATCTAAGTTGGATACCCATTTCAACCTGTTGTCTTTTCTAACTACTCTTATGGTCCGGCTATTTTTAACTTGTGTGGACCTGATCTGCAATAACTTATTTGTGGACCAGGATCCTCTCAGATGCGAAGAGACCAAAATAAAATGAAGCCCAAACAAAACAATATCTCATTCTTTCTCCTCATTTGTACACCCGCAACTTTCTAAAAAAATCTAGACACTCTCTCCACATTCACTACTACATTAAAAGGCAAAGGCAACACACCAAAATCGTTGCAATAGGGTTAAAAATCGTTGCAGTAGACCTATTGCAACGGTTTTGTACCGTCGCATTTGTTGGCGTTGCAATAGGCCTACTGCAACGACTTTTAGCCCTATTGCAACGGATAAATGTGTCGTTGCCTTAGATCATCTATCTTTTGCAACGGCTTTGTTAGTGGCAGGTTGTGCAATATTCTTGGCTACGGCAACGACTACTATTTAAGCTAGTCCAACGGATTTAAGCTACTGCAACGATTTTTTTTTCCCATTTTTTGGTGATATTGCAACGATTATTAATGTAACCTGTTGAAAACCTATAATATAACCGCGCTCTTGATATATATTAGTAACGATGCAACAAATGCAAAAATACTCTTGAAATGCCAAAAACAATTGTCATATATATCTGTAACATAATTTCCAAAAGTAATTAAACTAAGAGTATACATGACAAATCCTAATTAACGAAAATTAACGTACTTAATCAAACCCAACTAATAAACATTTGTTTTAGTACCACAAATTCCTTTTAAGTACACATATAGATCATTTTCCTTCTAAATATCGCTCCATTTGATCTGTTTTGCTGCTCTCCTGAGTTTCACTAATTAACCAAAGATTGTCCGGCTCGGTTAGACCCCAAATCTTCAGGAATTTCACCAAGTCTCTCCTGAAAAGCAGATATAAATAAATGTTGATGATTGCCTTAAAAAACAGAATTCTTGCTACTACCTCCAAACAATTTAACTGCGTAGAGCATAGATGGCAGTAGATTTGTTTCACTGGGTGAAAAGTCATTGTTATTAACTTGCTTGGAAAAAAAAAAAAAAAAAGAGTAATATTGTCATGTTTTGCAAGTGAGATTCTAGATCTAGTGAAGGGGTGGGGATGCAGGCCTAGGGAGGGGTCAATTGTTCATGCGAGTGCAAGTGGGTGTAATTGTAAAAGAAAAACAGAGAGATTGACAATGCATTTTCGAATATTAAGCTAGCACAGTGAGCCAGTGACATCACTAGTGCTCTTTAAATATTATGTTTAAGACTGGCTATAATGTAAAATGAATTCAATGCAGCCCCCCCATATACCAAGGCCGACTCCTTACAACTTACCTTCCGAAAAAAAGGGCAGTCAGGACAGTGGTGCCAGAAGAAATGTCAAGAACACTAGAATCAGCAAATGCATAATCAGCCTTAACAAAGGCGCACTTAACAGCCTTTTCCAAAGAAACAGGAAACTGTGGATCATCGACAATATACTTAAGAAGGTTGTTACAAACAAAGGAAGCTACGTCTGTTCCACCATGACCATCAAATACCTGTTTATGATTCCACCAAGATAATTTCTATACAAACTGTACCACCCCCACGACTCCTCCTTTTATAAACTAGGAGAAATTGCGGGAGTTGTTATGCCACGCATGATAATACGTAAGGCTAATCAGATAATATAGCGGAAGTCTTTTAAAATAAACTGGAATTACTTTAATACAATAGAAATAAGAAAGTATGTAAATGAATTACAAACTCCGAGACTATCCCATACTAGTCCCATATTCAAAAGTTAAACCTTGACCCCATTGGTCAAGTAAAGTCAAATATAAAATTCAAGATAACTTAAATAAGAAAGTACTCGTGTACTAAAACTCCCATCCGGATGCTTATGATTTCCATGCACATCAAGAACTTGTACCTGCAACTTCTTCTCTAAACTCTGCTCACCAAATGGATCATCACAGGGTTGTTGAGGAAAAACAACAACCAAAAGAAACAAAGAACACATACATCAGCAACGCTGAGTACATAACACAACTAATTAATGCGAATAATAATGCATGCAATCCTCAATCACTTCGGCTTGCTCTTCTTACGACTCTACATGCGACAAGCACATAACTGAACTTACTAAATACTTTCTTTTATTATTATTTGGCAATGAACGGGCACCGTCCTCCCCTTGGAGTCATACGGGCTACTATTCCTTGTGTAAGAGATCCCACACCTCTTACTAAAGTTCCATGAACTTTAAATAACTTGACTCGAGAATTTTAAGCTTGTTAGTAGTGAATGAGGGTGAGAGTGAGCCTCTAGACTCAACATCTCAGAGATAAAGAATACGAGTGACACCTAGTCCACTCAAAGATCTTGATAATTGGAATTCCATAAACTTGCTCGATAAAATAAAAGCATTAACATCGTCATGCTAAGCTATATGCAGGAGTATAGTTTCACACTAACTCCCCCTTATGTTCAATACTCATGGGGATCCATCCCAAGAGTTTTATTGCCAAAGCCCATTATGTGAGACACAATCACAATAATACATCTAGCAAATAAATCAATTTCTTATCTTTCTTTAACAAGTGAATGCAACAAACACCATAATTAACTCAATTCTAAATTCTTTGAGACCTTGCTCATCTTATTACTTTAATGACTCCATGAGTCCTTTTTCTTACTTTCTTAAGGATCCATGATCCAATCAATTGAGTCCTTGCTCAATGATTAAACTACTTGTGAGATCTTGCTCAATAACTTTAACTTATGAGACCTTGCTCAATAACTTGATAACTTATGAGACTTTGCTCAATAACTTGATAACTTGTGAGACCTTGCTCAATAACTTGATAACTTGTGAGACCTTGCTCAATAATATATATAACTTCTAATGAGACCATGCTCAATAAAATATATAACTTCTAATGAGACCATGCTCAATAAAATATATAACTTCTAATGAGACCATGCTCAATAAAATATTCTCAGGCAAGCCCTAGCTTCAAGAATAACTTTAATAACTTTAATCATGCTCAAAAGCAATTAACATCAATAACATGCTTTTCAAATATAGGAATAACTCAAAAGTTCCATTCCTAATCTCCTTTCTAAGTTCTCAACATATACTCAAACAATTTCAAGGCATAAGCCTCTCCTTACTCCTCATGCTCAATAAAATATATATCCTTTGAAACTACTAAAGTCAAGGTCAAAGTGTATGTACCTTGATTACACAAAAATCAACTGTCAACAGTTGACTGGCTTTAATTATTCTTGAAACCTACCAACAATAAAGTACTATCAATTAGTACTTCCAACAACAATTCAAAGCTACTTAATAATTAAAATCAGCATTTTAAATATACTAATAAAGCTGATTTTTCTTACAAATGCTTTAAAAACTATTTTTAAAGTCCTAACTTGAAAACCTTTACTATTAGGCAAAACCCACTACAAACTAATACTTAAAACTTTATAAAACTACTAATTTACTTAATAAATTACTGCTGTAAATTATTAAAATAATAATAACAATTTCTTTTTTTTTTTTTACAAGTGGTTCAAAAACCACAAATCTGAAAAACCACAACCACTGGCGCCACCACGAGCACCACCACCACCACCAGCTGCGCGGCAGTGGCAGGCGGCGCCCGTGCCCAGTCGGCTGCCACCACTGCTGTCCCGACAATGGTCTCGTCGGACCTGTCGATCTCGCCGGCGAACCACCCTTGTGGTGGCCGGAAATCGTGAACAAAGAGGAGAGAGAAAATAAGGAAGAAAAACCCCAAAAAATTCAGAAAAATCATTACCTCTTTGCTTCCCTTTGATAATTGCAAGATCTTCCTATAAATTTCAAAAACAAAACTAGATTAGAAGCTAGAATTATTGAAGAGAATTACTTGAAAAACTTACTTGAGGAAGAACAAAGGTTTGAGAGGAAAAACCCACTTACTCCTTTTTGACAAAATGGTGGCTAGTGAAGAAGATGGAAAAAGATGGGAAACTTTAGGTTTTCTCTTTTTATAGTGGTAGTCAATTTGGGTAAAAGACCAAAATGCCCTTACTCATCAAATTGCCAAAATACATTTGATGATAAATTTCCAAAATAATCTTCCTACTAATATTAATAAAATACTTCCTTGAAAATACTAAAATACTTCTTTGTGGAAATACTCAAATACTATTTTGGTAAAATGACCAAAATACCCTTCTGCTCTTAAATACCGAAATTAAATAGCTTTAATAATTAAAAATGATTAAAACTATTTAATTAAATATCTTAAAAATATGGGGGATTACAGTCTACCCCCCTTAAAAGAAGTTTCGTCCCGAAACTTAACAAAACCCTCCTCTCTAATCCAACTTTCAAATTTGAAAATTTACGAGCATTACGCCATAAAATAGTTCTTTCTTAAGAAGTAGCCAAATAATACGCTACTAAGTAAAACAAGTAGCCAAATAATACGCTACTAAGTAAAACAAGTAGCCAAATAATACGCTACTGAATAAAACTTTTGCCTTGAATGTTCAGACTATGAAATGCTTACTTTGCTTGAAAAGTTTTTACTTGAAAACTCTAAAAATAGTGCACAAATGCAACAAATTCTTACTAATTTCTAGCAAAATGCGCGCACGCACTCTACCCCCCTTAAAGGAGTTACGTCCCGAAACTCAACTCACCTAGTCGAAGAGCTCAGGATACTTCTTTCTCATCTCGTCTTCAGCCTCCCAGGTGCCTCTTCGGTACGCTGGTTAGACCACAAAACCTTGAGTATCTTTATATCTTTATTTCTTGTACTCCTCACCTTAGAGTCCAAGATCTTTACTGGTCTCTCTTCAAAAGAAAGCGTCTCATCCACTTCTATAATCTCGGGATCTAATACGTGAGACTTATCGGGCACATATCTCTTTAGTTGGGATACATGGAACACATTATGCACCTTTCCCAAGTTATTTGGCAAATCTAAACGATAAGCCAATCTTCCAATTCTTTCAATGATGTCATACGGACCTATAAACTTCGGGCTAAGCTTTCCTTTTTGCCCAAAACGCATCACCCCTTTCATAGGTGACACCTTCAGTAAGACTTTCTCGCCTACTTGATATTCGCTATCTCTTCTATTCTGATCTGCATAGGCCTTTTGACGATCCTGGGCCGCCCTCATCTTCTCACGAATATATCTCACTTGATTTACAGTATCTTCAATCATTTGCGGTCCCAAAGTAACCGTCTCGCTAATATCGTTCCAGCACAATGGGCTACGACATTTTCGACCGTATAAAGCTTCAAAAGGAGCCATCTTAATGCTAGAATGGTAGCTATTATTGTATGAGAATTCTATTAAAGCCAACATCTCATCCCAAGTCTTAGGGTAATCTAAGGCACACGCCCTAACATATCCTCGAGAGTCTGAATGGTTCTTTCCGATTGACCATCAGTTGCTGGATGAAAAGCTGTACTTTTAAGCACATTGGTCCCAAAAGCTTTCTGTAATGCCTCCCAAAAATGAGATAAGAATCTTGAATCTCTATCAGACACAATAGTGGAAGGAACTCCATGATGCCTCACCACTTGGTCCACATATACTTTACCACACTGTTCCATCGACCAATTGTCCTTCATTGGAACAAATTTTGCTACCTTAGTTAGTCTATCTACGATCACCCACACTTTGGTGAAACCTTTCGCTGTCTTGGGAAGACCTACAACGAAATCCATTGCTATGTCATCCCACTTCCATTCAGGCACTGGTAACGGTTGAATCGTCCCTTGAGATCTCTTGTGTTCGCTCTTCACCTTCTGACAAGTCAAACACCTAGCAACAAATTCAGCTACTTCTCTTTTCATATTGTTCCACCAGAACATTAGCTTCAAGTCCTTATATAATTTATCCCCTCCAGGGTGGATAGAATAAGTCGTGTTGTGCCCTTCCTTCATCACTTTTTCTTTCAACTCGGTGCAACTTGACGGTATGCACCATCTTCCATTGAATCGGACACTTCCATCATCATGGATACTAAACTCCTTTGTCTTTTTCTCCTTGATCAGCTTCTTTATCTTCTCCATTTCCTCATTCCCTTCTTGAGCCTTTAAAATTTCTTTATTCAATTCTGACTGGATTGAAATGGCATTTAAGCATGCTTCCACTCCACTACTTCCAACAACTTCAATGTTGAGCTTCCTAAACTCGTCACACAACTTCTCTGGAAGTACCAAAGTACTTAAACTATGGCTAGACTTACGACTTAACGCGTCGGCAACGACGTTTGCCTTTCCTTCATGGTATAAGATCTCAATGTCATAGTCATTCACCAACTCTAACCATCTTCTCTGCCTCATATTCAAATCTTTCTGAGTATACAAATACTTCAGACTCTTGTGATCTGTATACAACTTCACCTTCACTCCATATAAGTAGTGTCGCCAAATCTTCAAAGCAAACACTATTGCGGCTAATTCTAGATCATGGGTTGGGTAATTCACTTCGTACGGTTTCAATTGCCTAGAAGCGTAGGCTATAACCTTTCGATTTTGCATCAACACACACCCTAAACCATTTTTCGAAGCATCACTATATACCTCCAACTCAGCATTCTCCTCTGGTAACGTCAAAATTGGAGCTGTAGTCAACAACTCCTTAAGCTTCTTAAAGGCTTTCTCACATTCCTCGGTCCATATGAACCTCGTATCCTTCTTCATAAGACTAGTCATTGGTTTAGCTACCCTCGAAAAATCCTTCACAAAACGTCTATAGTAGCCAGCTAGACCCAAGAAACTCCTTATATCAGTAACATTCCTGGTTTAGGCCATTCGCTCACTGCGGTTATCTTCGACGGATCTACGGAAATTCCCTTCTTGACACAATGTGGCCAAGAAATGCCACTTCTTCCATCCAAAATTCGCACTTCGAGAACTTTGCGTAAAGCTGATTCTCCCTTAGTGTAGATAATACTGACCTCAAGTGCTCTTCATGCTCCTCCTTGTTCCTTGAGTAGATAAGGATATCATCGATGAATACGACTACAAATTTGTCCAAATACTCTCGAAACACTCTATTCATGAGGTCCATAAACATCGCTGGTGCATTGGTTAAACCAAATGGCATCACGGTGAACTCATAGTGACCATACCTCGTCCTAAAGGCAGTCTTTGGTATGTCCTTCTCCCCAATCTGCAGTTGGTGATACCCTGACCTCAAGTCTATCTTTGAAAATATTCCAGCTCCTCTTAATTGATCGAATAGGTCATCAATCCTCGGTAACGGATACTTATTCTTAATAGTCACCTTATTGAGATCTCTATAATCGATACATAGCCTCAAGCTTCCATCCTTCTTCTTTACGAATAAAACAGGCGCTCCCCATGGGGAATAACTAGGTCTAATGTACCCTTTCTCGAGTAATTCCTCTAGTTGCTTGTTGAGCTCCTTCATCTCTGCTGGAGCCATTCTATAGGGTGCTTTTGATATAGGGGCAGTTCCAGGAACTAAGTCTATGGTGAATTCTAACTCCCTTTGAGGTGGCATTCCCGGTATATCTTCCGGAAATACGTCTGGAAACTCATTCACCACCTTCACATGCTCTATCTTAAGCTTCTCTTCTTCCAACCTCTGCACATTACACAAGAATAACGAAGCTCCCTTCTGCACTTGCTTTACCAAACTTAAGGCTGAAATGATCTTAATTCTACCTTCTTGTGGTTTAGTCTTGAAAGTCACCTTTTTCCCATTCTTATTCCTCAATCTCACTTTTTGTTCTCCACAAAGAATCTCGGCTTTATACTCCTTAAGCCAATCCATTCCTAAAATGATCTCTAAGTCTTCCAATGGAAATTCTATGAGGTTGGTTTCAAAGTCTACATCCCCAATTCTCACAAGGACGTTCTCATATACTCTTGAGCAAGTTACTACTTCCCCAGATGG
Organism: Beta vulgaris subsp. vulgaris; assembly: GCF_026745355.1. NCBI lineage: Eukaryota > Viridiplantae > Streptophyta > Magnoliopsida > Caryophyllales > Amaranthaceae > Beta > Beta vulgaris. The sequence goes on along the minus strand of NC_079202.1, from coordinate 31,412,971 downwards.
TAACATAATAGGAATTTCAACATCTCTAGGGTTTCCTAAGCCATATTTTGAAACAACTAACTTTGACACAAATGAACGCTCGGCTCCTGAATCAAATAAAGCTTTAACAAAAGTGGAATTAATAGAAACATTACCCGTAACTACGTCCTTGGACGTCTCAGCTTCCCTAGCACTTATGACATTCAACCTTGCCACTGCAGGCACACTAGGACCAGCTCCACCCGAAACAGTCTTGTTGTTCCCATTTTGCTTGTTCCCGCCTTGATAATTGTTGCCTCCTGAATGGTTTCGATTACCCTGACCAAACTGGTTTCCGTTCTTGCCTTTGTCAGTCTTCAACTCAGGGTTCTTGGAGAAGCACTCATACTCTCGGTGACCCAATTTGTGGCAATAGTTACACTCCACCAGCTTTCCTTCACAATCCTTTCCAGGATGATTGTAGGGGCACCTCTTGCAGAAATACACGCATTCGTCTCCTTTCTTTCCCCTATTAGAACCATTTCCACCCTTCTGTGGTTGATACTGGCCTCCATTCCTTTGGCCACTAGATTGTCCTCCTTGGTGAAAGTTATTTTGAGGCTTGAACTTCTTGTCGTTCCTCTGAAAATTCTGACTAGGATTTTCCTTCCTCTTGTTGTTTGAGCTCTCAACTCCAGCTTGTTTCAAATAGGAACCTAAATGAGCAGCTCTATCATACACTTCCTCTAAGGTCCTGAAAGTTGAACCTCCTAGCCCAAGCTTCACCTCAAGACTAAGTCCAGTCTCGAACCTAATTGCCTTTCTTTCCTCGGTTGGTACTAACTCGGGAGCAAACTTCATCAATCCTACAAACTTCTCATAGTACTGCTCCACAGTCATGTCACCTTGCTTCAACTCATCAAACTCAGTGGCCTTTTGCCTCCTCAAGAAATTGGGATAAAATTTCTCCTTCATAGCTACTCCGAAAGCCTTCCAATCAAAGTCAGGCCTTGCCATTAACGTCTCCTTATGCTGCGACCACCAAAAGTCAGCTTCCTCCTTAAGGTAATATGCAGCTATAGCTACTTTCCTATTATCTGGACATTGGATAGCATCGAATAGCTTCTCAAAATCCCTAACCCAGTTCTCAAGCTTAACAGGATCACCCTTCCCATCATAAGAAGGCGGTTTCCTATTATGCATATGCAATTCCCTTCCCTTTTTGCAATTCGACTTTGAAATACTTTTCAGTTCGAAAACTTTTGTAAAATAAGGTAATATAAACCTTGGAGCTCTGGTAACCACTTTGTAACACCCCCACGACTCCTCCTTTTATAAACTAGGAGAAATTGCGGGAGTTGTTATGCCACGCATGATAATACGTAAGGCTAATCAGATAATACAGCGAAAGTCTTTTAAAATAAACTGGAATTACTTTAATACAATAGAAATAAGAAAGTATGTAAATGAATTACAAACTCCGAGACTATCCCATACTAGTCCCATATTCAAAAGTTAAACCTTGACCCCATTGGTCAAGTAAAGTCAAATATAAAATTCAAGATAACTTAAATAAGAAAGTACTCGTGTACTAAAACTCCCATCCGGATGCTTATGATTTCCATGCACATCAAGAACTTGTACCTGCAACTTCTTCTCTAAACTCTGCTCACCAAATGGATCATCACAGGGTTGTTGAGGAAAAACAACAACCAAAAGAAACAAAGAACACATACATCAGCAACGCTGAGTACATAACACAACTAATTAATGCGAATAATAATGCATGCAATCCTCAATCACTTCGGCTTGCTCTTCTTACGACTCTACATGCGACAAGCACATAACTGAACTTACTAAATACTTTCTTTTATTATTATTTGGCAATGAACGGGCACCGTCCTCCCCTTGGAGTCATACGGGCTACTATTCCTTGTGTAAGAGATCCCACACCTCTTACTAAAGTTCCATGAACTTTAAATAACTTGACTCGAGAATTTTAAGCTTGTTAGTAGTGAATGAGGGTGAGAGTGAGCCTCTAGACTCAACATCTCAGAGATAAAGAATACGAGTGACACCTAGTCCACTTAAAGATCTTGATAATTGGAATTCCATAAACTTGCTCGATAAAATAAAAGCATTAACATCGTCATGCTAAGCTATATGCAGGAGTATAGTTTCACACTAACTCCCCCCTTATGTTCAATACTCATGGGGGATCCATCCCAAGAGTTTTATTGCCAAAGCCCATTATGTGAGACACAATCACAATAATACATCTAGCAAATAAATCAATTTCTTATCTTTCTTTAACAAGTGAATGCAACAAACACCATAATTAACTCAATTCTAAATTCTTTGAGACCTTGCTCATCTTATTACTTTAATGACTCCATGAGTCCTTTTTCTTACTTTCTTAAGGATCTATGATCCAATCAATTGAGTCCTTGCTCAATGATTAAACTACTTGTGAGACCTTGCTCAATAACTTTAACTTATGAGACCTTGCTCAATAACTTGATAACTTATGAGACTTTGCTCAATAACTTGATAACTTGTGAGACCTTGCTCAATAACTTGATAACTTGTGAGACCTTGCTCAATAATATATATAACTTCTAATGAGACCATGCTCAAAAAATATATAACTTCTAATGAGACCATGCTCAATAAAATATATAACTTCTAATGAGACCATGCTCAATAAAATATTCTCAGGCAAGCCCTAGCTTCAAGAATAACTTTAATAACTTTAATCATGCTCAAAAGCAATTAACATCAATAACATGCTTTTCAAATATAGGAATAACTCAAAAGTTTCATTCCTAATCTCCTTTCTAAGTTCTCAACATATACTCAAACAATTTCAAGGCATAAGCCTCTCCTTACTCCTCATGCTCAATAAAATATATATCCTTTGAAACTACTAAAGTCAAGGTCAAAGTGTATGTACCTTGATTACACAAAAATCAACAGTCAACAGTTGACTGGCTTTAATTATTCTTGAAACCTACCAACAATAAAGTACTATCAATTAGTACTTCCAACAACAATTCAAAGCTACTTAATAATTAAAATCAGCATTTTAAATATACTAATAAAGCTGATTTTTCTTACAAATGCTTTAAAAACTATTTTTAAAGTCCTAACTTGAAAACCTTTACTATTAGGCAAAACCCACTACAAACTAATACTTAAAACTTTATAAAAACTACTAATTTACTTAATAAATTACTGCTGTAAATTATTAAAATAATAATAACAATTTCTTTTTTTTTTTACAAGTGGTTCAAAAACCACAAATCTGAAAAACCACAACCATTGGCGCCACCACGAGCACCACCACCACCACCAGCTGCGCGGCAGTGGCAGGCGGCGCCCGTGCCCAGTCGGCTGCCACCACTGCTGTCCCGACAATGGTCTCGTCGGACCTGTCGATCTCGCCGGCGAACCACCCTTGTGGTGGCCGGAAATCGTGAACAAAGAGGAGAGAGAAAATAAGGAAGAAAAACCCCAAAAAAATTCAGAAAAATCATTACCTCTTTGCTTCCCTTTGATAATTGCAAGATCTTCCTATAAATTTCAAAAACAAAACTAGATTAGAAGCTAGAATTATTGAAGAGGATTACTTGAAAAACTTACTTGAGGAAGAACAAAGGTTTGATAGGAAAAACCCACTTACTCCTTTTTGACAAAATGGTGGCTAGTGAAGAAGATGGAAAAAGATGGGAAACTTTAGGTTTTCTCTTTTTATAGTGGTAGTCAATTTGGGTAAAAGACCAAAATGCCCTTACTCATCAAATTGCCAAAATACATTTGATGATAAATTTCCAAAATAATCTTCCTACTAATATTAATAAAATACTTCCTTGAAAATACTAAAATACTTCTTTGTGGAAATACTCAAATACTATTTTGGTAAAATGACCAAAATACCCTTCTGCTCTTAAATACCGAAATTAAATAGCTTTAATAATTAAAAATGATTAAAACTATTTAATTAAATATCTTAAAAATATGGGGGATTACACAAACTCCTGCTCATGATTCCACCAAGCTACAAATTTACCACTACATACTAATATCATCATTTTGCAACACAACTCCAAATGTTATTCCAAATCTTTATTAATCGCAGGTCCAAAGTCAAATTATAGCTCATTTTAGTATTTGCAGGTATAGACAGACATCAAACTTCTTTATCTATCTATTTATTAATTCAGACCATCGGAAGCAATTTTGAACCAAAAAGCGTTGCCTAGCAAGTTTCTTCATAAATATATTCATAGAGAAATAAGAGTTAAGAACGGTACCTCACAATCTAACAATTGAGGGCCATTAGAAGCTTGCTCATTGGTGTCACTAGTTGGATGTTGATCTCTAGATGCATCCCTTGGTATTGTACCATTGAAAAATCAGGAATCACAAGCTCTACTCCTGGATTAGCGGCTTGAATTTGAGAAAGAATGCAGATGCCACGCTCGGTGCTAGCTTTTGCACCAATTGAGTCTCCATACTTTGTAAAAACTCCTGGGGAAATATGAAACCCGAATTTTATCCTTTTTTTTCAAATCAGTCTTCGTTACACCTCTTCCATAAAGGCGTACACGATTTTTGCGTACAGGATCTTGTATGACTTTAGAGTAATTATCCTTAGTGTTACCATCTTCTCCATGTTCAACACTTTGTAAAGCATCCATCTTGGCCTATCCAATGAAGATTAAGTTATTACATATACTAAGTTAAGGCAGAAAATATGAAATACATAGCATGTCAACTCACAATATTGGATATACTTTTTTCGTTGTTGGTGAGGTATGTCTTTTCAGGATTTCTTTTCCTCGATTCTTTGTAGACCTTTTCTTGTGAAGGCTCTTGCTTATCCGGATCCTCTTGTTGCTTTAGAGATACAAATTAGTAGTTCAATAACTTTCTAAGAGTATGAAATGATGGAACAATAAGAACTATAATTCAAGATAATGTGTTGTTACCAACTTATGACGTAACATTGCGTATGACTTCGGACCCATAGTATGCATATCATCTAGTGATCCACGATTGCCTTTATTAATTTTTGCTTCTTTCTGTAATAGAAAAAAAAAGTTAACATACAATTTCAACAGTAGACGAACAAAATTTCAAAGAGAATAAAACCATATACCTCGATTAGTGAACAATTCCAGTATTCCAAAAGATCTTTAAATTGGGAATCGGAAACTGTTTTTGGACGATTTTCCCACCTTTTCTCATCAGTTTCATGTGCATAGTAGTGCTTTTGCTTTACCCTACATTTATGACCACGCCAACTTGCATTTATAGATTCGAAAACCCATTTTTTCCCTTGATCGGGAACCATGTACTTTTCCTAACCCAACAATGAATGAGCTCAATTAGTAGTATATAAGGTATTCGGTCCAATGAATGAGCTCAATTATTAGTATATACATGTTTTTAGTTTGATGAATGAGCTTACATAGAAAAGAAACAATGAAAGGAACATACCAAAACATAATCCCATATTTTGTCAAGTGTGGGCAAAAGTTTGAATTTTCTATAGTTAAGAGGCGCAAGCTCGGAATCCCTAGCAACTGTACCCAAGAAAGGCTAAATTCATCAACAACTTCTTTTGTTGGTCCAACTGGTTGGCCGATTGAGTTCAGTACAATAGCTTCACGCTCTTCTCTTGTACGCGAGTGGACCTTTGTTAACGTTGTTGGACCTCGTTGCTTTTTACTCTTACAAGCTATTTAAGGTTAAGGTATTAGTTTATATAATAAGATAGATATAAAAAAAAGAAAATGTCATCTACAGAAGTGTGTGATATATACCTTCCTCTATTATTTCATTTGGTTGAGATTCCACTTCTATTTCTTCATTTATTGGTTGTTGCTCCAATTCATGTTCAACTTCATCATTTCTTATTATTGTGGAAGGAATCTGAATTTCCAAGTTTGCTTCATGTGTCATTCCATCGGTAATAGGAGATTCCGTGTCTGTGGTGTGTCGCATCTTTTCTAACTGCTTTTGCCGAAACAAGCGAAATGAAGATATAGACCCCGGAACACAATACTCTTTTTCTTGTGTCTTTCCTTTTGGTTGTTGCTTTTGAGGGCGTGCATTATCCTTTTGCATTTGCTGTTTTGCAAGTTGGGCAGTCCCTATGGATTTTCGCCTGTTTTGCGGACATTTTCAGATTGTGTGTTATCCTTTGCTTGTTGGTTCCGTTGACCATTTTTATGCACAAAGTCCCTCATAGATAATGGTTGAGATAATGGGTGTTTCACTCCCTCTTTTTCCACCTGAAACCATACAAGAAACATATAATGGCACCAATCTGAGTAAATTATTAAACTTTCTGGCTGCTATAGCTGCTGCTTTTTTGTCTGTGCAGATAGGGGAATGCAGTGCTTGAGCTCTTTACATTTTAGGAAGATGTTAGTTCTTATCAATGTAAACATTTTAGGAAGTAGTTAGTTCTTATCAATGACCACTTTGATAAAGTTTAATTACTAATGTTATTACTTGCCAGCTTTTTATATGAATAAAGGAAATATTAGAATGCATACTCTTAATGTTTGATCAGTACATGCAATCAAGCACCAAGCAGTTGCTCTAAGAAGTGGTGCAGATTTATCTGCCTATTTTTTCTTGGGACACTTCTTTTTTCTAACAAACAAACATATATAGCAACAACATGACTGTTCAAACAGCAGATAAGTACCAAAAAAAAAAGTTCTGCATTCACAAGTTATACATCAGCCTCATAATCTTCTACTAACAGAAAGGTCATGGCACCACAGTTTTCAAACAGGCGAAACAGCAGGACAAGACAAGCAGCACTCTCAATTTGCGAACTTTCCTAAAGTAGCTTCTTAGAAGTATATCTTCCCATAGTCTGAAGCTAAAAGGTGTTTAGAGACTAAAAAGTGATTTTGTCAAACTTCTGTTAAACAGTGAATGAATATATGGTGTTCTTTCGTCATTGTGGTTGTATTCTTCAATCTGACTTGAGTTCTATGAGGAGTAATTAACCAGTTATTAAGAGGTGTAACTGCCATGACCATGGATTTCAGTTGTTCAATGTCACCATGTGCAACCTTGTGAACACTGGAAAATATGTGCTTGTTAGACCCTTTAGTATTTTGTTTCCTACAGATTGTCTCCACTAAAAGAGAACCACTACTTTCAAAAATTGAAACCAGTGCAGTTACACCATATTTCAGAATCTTCTTCTTTTTTCTCTTTTGCAAATCTAAAGAATGTGTTCCAAAGGTAAGTTATTTCCCATATCTAGAGATTTCTATCGTCTCTGGTTAGTTGCAGCATCGTGAGGATGTCTCCCCCCCCCATGAGGGATCACACCCTCCTATCTGCAAAATTAGAGATATCGCAAGGCTTTATTTCAACTGACAAACTAATCAATCATCATATTTCTCTTTAGGACTTACAAGGTGAAATCTTGAAAAATAGGGGAATCATTAATAGTAAAGAGGGGAATCATTAATAGTAAAGAGGCAGTAAGTACAAGAAATAGTAAGAAATTGCTTCTCTATATAGAAAGGTCACTAGAGAAACTGGTCTGCTACCAATATCAGTCCTGTAATAGACCATGGGAAAAGAAAAAGATGAAAGTATGATGTAAACATTTTTCTGTTAGACTTACAGTCTCTTACAATCTATTCTACTTCAACATGAATCCAATGTATGCCATTGTATGTGATCCTTCTTAAAACATGCCTTATAGTATATTGTCATGCTGAGCACTACTATTATTATTATCAATGGTTGGTTATTGAAGCATTTGACTATAACATCATTTACCTCTGGAATGACATCTAGAAGCAGACTTAGGACATAGAGCCTCTGATTTTGAAAGGCAGGCCTCAGCATATTGCCATTGTGATAGGCTTGTATACTTCATAGTTAGCTAGGAAGATAGCAATTAATTTACACAGAACCATCATAAACAAGACAGCACAAACATGCAGCAAAAAATGAACCAAAGAAAAACATATGGAGACCAAAGAAATAGATAGATAAATATATAAAGGTTATAATCTCATTGTGACACTCAAAATGAATAACATATTTACACATTAACAAAACCATAGCCACCAACATCTCTCTTAACCATCTGCACATAGTGCAGTCATGCAGACTGCACACTCTAAACTGCATGCCTTATTACTCTAGTCCCATTTTTTGCACCAATTCTATCAGGGTAAATACTTATAGGTAGATATATAAAAAGCTTGATTAGACTATAGCTAACCACATAATAAGCCAGCATAACCTATTAAGACCACTAGAAAATCTGATAATATACAGGTAGAAATTGAGCGGAACAAAAATCACAAACCTCCATAGTATTTTGCCGCGCATCATTATTAGTTTCGTTCTCCCCGTCATAACCCTCATAGTCTGATGTGAAGTACTCGTCATCAGATGAAAATATTTCATCATCTCTCCATCCACTGAGAATCTCCTGAGTTTTGTCGAGTAATGACTTGTTTGCCAAACTTTGTAGACCTTTTGCTTTCATTCTTTCTTCGTTAAACCTCACTCTCTCTAATCGTTGCCTTTCATAAGGTGGAATCTAATGTTGTCCAACATTAAGCTTCGCTCTATTCCTTCATCTACAAGGGGGGGGGGTGGATGAGACAATCAACGTTATTGTATATTACAAAAATAAAAATAAAAACCGCAAAGATATATTTTATGAGACGATAAATCATGAATTAAACACATGCATTGTAATTCAATATAGACACGAATTCATATCGAATACCAAAGAAAAAGCCATATATAGTACCATCAGAAAGTTCTCTAGGAAGATTTTGAATAGCATAATGCCAGCCCTTTTTAAGCGGATCCTCAATAAAAAAAACTTGATGTGCTTGAGATGCCAAGATGAACGGTTCTCCTTGTGAAATATTCTTATTCTTATTCACAACATTCATCCCAAAATCATCCTTTTCCGAATGAAACCACACACATCTAAACAAGATAATACTAAAGTGACTATGATAAGATATCTCAATAATATCTTCTAACGAGCCATAATAGTTCACAGCCCCATAACAGGATTTTGATCTCTACTACTAGCAAAACTATGCGTTAGAGCTGTTAATGTGACTCCACTATTTTGAGTTACGCCATTTTTCTCTCGTTTCATGGTGTGGAACCTATAGCCATTAACAGAGTAGCCACTGAACTTCTTAGCAACACGAGATGGTCCTTTTGATAACCATTTGATATGATCCGTTATTTCTTCCCCTTCTTGAATATTGAGATCAACTTTCTCTCTAAACCACTCCATGAAATTCTTGCTATGAGTATGCGCGAAATCCCATTTTCTTTTCCTGTGGCTGCTTACAGACAACTTATGTTCACTGTGATTTTATTAAATATGTTAGTATCTATCACAATTAGCATAATAAAAAAATTAGAAAAATAAATTAGAAAAAATTCCGTGTTAAGTTAGCTTACTCGATGTATCTCTCAACTTCCTCAGAATCACAATTGAATAAGACATATTGATGGACTTGGGCCCGTGTAATGTGATCCATCATAAACCCATAATCCTTCTTCTTTCTATTCCTTCCCTTTCCTCTAATAGGTCGGCCAATATTGGGAAATAATGGATTTGAGATACTAGGATCAACACCATTATTTTCTGAAGTATTGTTTGATCGATTCAAGTATCTTCCACAGAATGCAAGACATTCTTTGGCCAAATATCCTTCAGCCATTGATCCCTCCGGACGACCCTTGTTCCGAACATCAGATTTTAACTCTCGGAGGTACCTCTCTATTGCATACATACATCTAATTCCAACTGGACCACCAAGCTTAATTTCTTCCACCAAGTGAATTGGTAAATGAACCATGACATCAAAGAAGGTAGGTGGGAAAATCTCTTCTAACTGACAAAGGGTTTCAACAATCTCAGTTTGCAAATAGTCGAAATCTTGGGGGTCGATAGCTTTCTTCCATATGCCCTTAAAAAAGGCACATAACCTTAGCAAAGGTTTTGCAACATCTTTGCTCAAAGTTGTCTTGATTGCAACAGGAAGTAAGTAATGCATTAGAAAATGAGCATCATGACTCTTATATCCAGTGATCTTCCTTTCACCAACTTGCACACATCGAGCGATATTTGAAGCCTATCCAAGTGGTAGCTTTGCATTTTTAATGACCTGGCAAAACAATCGCTTCTCTTCTAACGACATCGAAAAGCGTGATTTTGGAAATACTTCCTTACCATCTTCTAGTAATTGAGGATGAAGTTCAGGCATCCAATTTAGGGCTTTCAAATCTTGACGAACATTAGCATGATCTTTGCTCTTTCCAGGTAAATCTAACAGTGTGGCAATGATATTATCACATACATTTTTTTCAATATGCATTACATCAAGATTATGGCGAAGTGAACAATGCTTCCAATATGGAAGTTTAAAGATATTGGTACCCTTTTCCATGGAACTTCCTTTTCTTGTTTCGTTATCTTTTGCAACTTTCCACATTTATTTCGAAAACCACAAAGTAACTCCTTAGTTTCGATTCCTGTTAAACGCACTGGTTGGTCTCTTTGCCCCGTAACTCCAATAAAATATTTCTTATTACGACGCCAGGGTGGGACGAATCTAAAAAAGTAGGGTGACCCATATAGCAATGCTTGTGGCTTTTGTTGAAGAACAATGATTCAGTTTCATAATGACAAGCAGGGCATGCAAGTTTCCCTTTTGTGCTCCAACCAGATAACATTGCATAAGCAGGAAAGTCACTGATGGTAGACATCAATGCTGCATGCATATCAAACCTTTGATTGCTTAAAGAGTCATAAGTTTCCAATCCAACCTCCCACAATTCTTTCAAATCCTTAATTAGTGGTTGCAAATAAACATGAATATCATTTCCCGGGGATAAGGGACCTGGAATAAGCAATGCTAACATCAAAAATTCAGGCTTCGTAAGCAACCACGGAGGTAAGTTATAATTGATCAATATCACTGGCCACGTACTATGTACAATGCTCATATTGTGGAATGGGTTAAACCCGTCTGAAGCTAACCCAAGCCTCACACTACGAGCATCTTTGGCAAAGTCTGGATATCTCTTGTCAAATGTTTTCCATGCTTCACCATCCCTTGGATGCTGTAAAAGCCCATCTTCTGAATCATTTGTTTTATGCCATATCATGTACTTTGCAGTTTCCGGACACATAAATAACCTTTACAACCTTTTCTTAATTGGAAAATACCTTAGAATTTTAGCAGGAATTTTATAATCCTTCCCATTAGTCTTTTCTTTATTAGTTACTTTCCACCTTGAAGTCTTGCAAACAGAACAGCTTGTTGCATTTGCATGCTCCTCCCAATACAACATGCAGTCATTAGGGCATGCATCAATCTTCTGACAATCTAGCCCTAAAACTCTTAAAATATTTTTTGCTTCATTAAAAGACTTGGGAAAATTTGCATCTGGTAGCGTGTCTCTAAATATTCCTAACAAAGCCGACATTGCTACATTGCTCAACTTATGGTCACACTTGTATATAAATAGATGAATAAGAAAGGACAGTTTGGAAAATTTCTTGCAACCTGGATATAATTCTTGTTGACCTTCTATTAATCTATAAACTTCTTTGCATCTTCATTTGGCCCTTCTCTCATTGTATCATGCAACAACCCCTCTATGTCATCATTTGTGTCTAATATCGCATCATGTTCTTCAGTCACATCCGGTTCTTTTTCAATATTTATATCTAAGTCTAACAACTTATCAGTTCTGGGAACAAAACCATTAACAATGATATGATCCCTAACAACATTTCTATACTGCCAATAACGATAATGACAAACATTGCAAGGACAACAAATCTGGTTCCCTTGTGCTTTAATAGCAAAAGCCTTACTAATGTACTCCTCAACTCCTTCTTCATATTCATTGCTCCACCTTTGAAGCATCCACCACTTTTTATCTATGTTATCCATTTTGTTCCTTAATCGTATATTGCAAACAAGAACATTAAGTCAGCATCCAATTCAAAAGATCCCAATTCAGTCCTAAAACATAGTAATTCACAAAACATATTGGGTCTTGGATAATTGGTAATTTGGTATGATCTGTTTCAACCTTAATTTCTTAAACTTATAAATTTCATCGTTTCTCTCTCCTCCCACAATCTTGAGATTTTTGACAAAAGGATTCTCTTTCTGCCATTCAAGATGCTTTATCATCTTATTCCCTCAATTCTGAGCTTCTCACTGTAATTCCTTCTATTTCAGCTTCTCTTTTATTTCAATTTCTATTATCATTGTCATTATTACCTATTCTGAGGGTTTGTTTCAGTTTATACTAATTAATTTTCATGTTCTTTCCTTAGTTGCTACATTACATCAATGTTTTGTCTTTTTATTATACACACTAATTTCTGTGATTTAGTTTATTATGTTTCGCTGTATATTGCTTGGTGTTTTAATTAATCTGGCTAATTTCGATGATTTGGGGATTGAATTTAGATACTTGTTTGCTAACGGTTTCTTTTTCGTTGGTTCTGAATTGGGATTTCTTTGAATTGGGTGATTAATTACGTTGGTTATGCATAAAATTCCTAAAACATAGCAGAATCTTAATATCCACGAATTTCAATAATCTCAAGAATTCCTAAAACATAAAATTCCAATAACAATTGATTGAAGAACATACCTTAATTTTGGAGCTCGACTGGATTTTGTGATTTTAGAAGGATTTCCAGAATTTCCAAAATACAAGAACGCACCTTTGAAGTTCGAAATTTCGCCCTCTGTTATGTGAAGTAGTGTTCGTGAAAATTTCGCCTCTTCCCTCTTCCCTATTCCTCTTAGTATGTAATTGGCTGAATTCGGTTCGTGCCTTCAATTCATAAGAGAGATTTGGGATTTGCAATTGATAGGGTTTTTTTTTATCTCGATGTCAGTTACCATCGATCAAGGTTTCCTTGTTTTAGGGAGATAAGGTGCTGTACTGCTATTCAAACTGTATGTGAAGTATTATTTGAAATTTCGTGAAAAAAAATTGAGGGAATCATGAGCGTAATTTTTTGTGAGTGGATGAGTCGTACGTGCACGTGGCTGCTAGCTAACGCATAATCAGATGAATAAGTGAATATATTATTGTACGTACGCGTTATAACATCATCAAGTGCAACGACTATCCCAAGTCGTTGCAATAGATATATCTAATGCAACGGACATGACCAAGTCGTTGCAATAGATATATATAATGCAACGGTTACTATAAAGTCGTTGCAATAGCTTAATCTATGAACCTAAATTGAAATAGGCCGTTGCAATAGATGATCCTATTGCAACGGTATAAAAAATAACCGTTGCATTAGCTTATTTTAACCATTGCGTTTGATTAAAAATGTAGTAGTGATTCTTGGATTTGAAGTCCGCATTTTTCAAAGTAAATCGCACATTTTTTCTTTCTCTTCAGATCGAAATCAGCAATCTCGCGAAATTTTATGGATCAAAATTACAAAGAAGATTAGAGATTCATGGAGCAACAATCTAATACAATTTCAACAATCTCACAACTTGATCTCAACAACAGCATAATCAAGTGTTAATTGAGTCGAAACAACAATGAACGTATGATATTCGATTTTAGTTTAATGAATCAAATTAGGATGTTATTCCAAATTAAATTTGCTTGTGCAAGTAAGGATGATTAGAAAAAAAATATTTAGTTTATCTAGAAATTCAAGCTTCAAATATTGAAAAATCATGAAAACGCAATCAAGCCATTATTTCTACAAGTGCTTCATCATCTTCAATTTACTCACAATTTGAAACATCTTGGTCCGTTGTATATGTCTCTGCCAACCATTCTTCACTATATCCATGAACTGAGGAGCCTAACACCACATATTAAAGAAACGAAATAGTTTATTTCTACTTTCATCAGGGAAAGCATTGATGACCAAAGGAAAATGATCATACTCCCCTTCTGAAATTACTAGAACTTTAGTAGTTGGCCACTCATTAAACCAAGCATAATTGCCTACCGTGTATGGGGGCTGACTAAGTTCCATACCGGTCTAACTAGACCACTACGTATTGTTGTGGTCATGCACGCTCACTGTAGGACCGTTGACTTTATCATATCGGTCTCATTAAGAACCCTAGCCGACATCTTTCTCCGGGCCTATTATCAAAGGCCTGGGCCTGATCCAACTTCCATCTATCATTGCCTACGGGCCTAAAAGATAGAAGTTCAGCATAAGATAAGAGAGTATCCCAAGAGGATATCCTGAAGAATATTCCCACAACAATAGAATCCTACTTGGATACGAGCCTCCACGGGCTCCTTATAAATACTCCCCTGATCTGAGTCATGAGGTACGTTGACTTACACCATCGTACTCCACTTGAGAGCTACCGGTTTTACCCAATACTAACTTAGGCATCGGAGGGGCGTTCCTTGGATCAACCCCCGAGGCTAGTTTATGTGTTCTCTCTTGCAGGAATTGGAACCGGCTTAATTGACTGAAGACCTACCGGTTCGTACCCTAAAACTTGTCCCATACCGGAACGGTTGGCGCTAGAAGGAGGGGCGAACAATACCTCGTAGTCTAAGCCATTTCTTGCAAACAAAACATCCCTCATGGATCCTAGTCAGCATTTTGGGATGCCGGAGACTGATAAAAACAATGTTCCTCTTGAGAAAACCCCACCAGGATTCTCAACTCCGCTGCCAGCTGTAGGATAAACTTGGCCACCTACTGACAAAGGAAGAAAAGCTCCTGAAACTCCTTAGGAGAGTATTTTTCATCCTCTCCAGCATATTTTCACCCAGAACAGCTCAGGAGTGCTGTAGAAGTCTTCCAGGCCATGGCAAGCCACACCCCACCGACTGGTCCCCCCGTCAAGCGACCCACAACCCAGTGAGAAAACTTCGTTCGCCAGGGACGGGCCGCCAGGGAGAGCGAGGCTAGGATGACCAGGATCAGGTGGCCAACTCCAAGACCCCCACGGAGTAGGTGGGGGAGGAAGAAGAAGAGGAGGCTCAGGATACAGAGGTCCAGCAGCATTCTTCTCACCCAAGAAAGGAAGTGAGTATAGGCGACGAGCGCCGGTATCCCAGCGGAATTCGCCATTCTCCACTGCTATTCTGCAAGAGCCCATGGAAAATATCAAAATGCCGACATGTAAGTGTGACGGCAAGACTGACCCGGAAGATCATATATCGGCTTATGAGGGGCACATGCTGCTATACACGACACTGACTCAAGTATGGTGTAAGGTGTTCCCCTCTACACTAACTGGACTAGGACAGACCTGGTTCAAGAGCATACCACCGGCAACAGTCTTTGACTTCCGCCAGCTCACATCAATGTTCTTTACACACTTTGTTAGCGACAAGCGCAGGGAGAAAACTACCGGCAAGCTGATGTCGGTCAAGCAATGGGAGACAGAAAGTCTAAGGGACTATGTAGGGAGTTTCAACGCAGAATCTATCACCATCCCTACTCTGCAGTAGGAAATTGTCGTCCTAGCCCTCATGACGGGTTTAAAGGAAGGGACCCCCTTCAGAAGCTATTTTGGCCACAAAAAGCTGACAAGTCTTACAGAGGTCTGAGGAAAGGCGAATGACTTCATCAGGGGGGAAGAATTTGACAAAGCGTCGAATACTAAAAGGACTGCAGCAGAGGAGAAAGATAAGGAAAAAGACCGCAAGGACGATAAATACCGGAAATACAAGAAGTCGGACACCTCCAACAGAAGGGAGGAAAGTAACTCTATGAAGAAGGGCCACGAAGGTCGACCTGACAAATACCACAATTACACTCCTCTCACGACATTCCGGGCTCAGATATACGAGTGGCATAAAGATGATGATAAGTGGCGGAGGCCTAGGAAAATGTACTACAAGGGCCGGGATAAATCGAAGTGGTGTGAGTTTCACAGGGACTACGGTCACATAACCGAAGACTGCAAAAACCTCAAGGGCGGGATCGAAGACCTCATTACAAGAGGCTACTTCACCCAGTACCAAGCGAGGGTCGACCGGAAATCTCCATCCAGAGAGGATGAAAACGGTAACAGAAGGTCGGTGAAAGACAGGATTACTGAAATCCATGTCATATTCGGAGGACCGACACGAGGTGGAAGCATCCACGGTGGCAAAGCTAGGCTGAAAGAGTGAGGCACCAAGTGAACCACCACAACACAGGGAAATGGCCGGCACCACCAGCCATGCCGTCTGTAGCTTTCACGTCAGAGGACGCTAAGGGAATTGTCTACCCCCATGATGATCCCTTGGTAGTATCTCTGCAGATATCAACGGCAATGGTGCATCGTGTGCTGGTAGACGGAGGAAGCTCTGCCAATATCCTATACAAGGAGACATTTGAAAAGATGAGCTTCGACGCTGCATGTCTAAAGCCGGTCTCATATCCCATTATCGGTTTCACAGGGGCATCTGTATGTCGTCCCAGAAGGAACCATTAAGTTGGCCGTAAAACTGGGAGAAGGATCTCATTCTAGGGACCTGATAGTGGAGTTCCTCGTTGTTGATGTACCGACATCATACAACGCCATCATAGGACGACCTTTGATTCACGACGCCTAGGCTATGGTATCTACCTACCACCTTACAATGGTCTATACCTCCAATGACGGTAACCCCGAGAAGCTCAGGCGGAACCAAGAATCGGCAAGGGCTTGCTACTTGACCGCTCTCAGACACTCCGATCATAAACGTCCCGCTGATACACCGCCATCAGAGCGAAAGAGACGAAGGCTGGAGAATAAGGACAAGAAATATTTATCAATGGAGAATTTCGAGGGAAGGCCGACAGATCAGCCGAGACCTAGCCCAGAAGAAGAAACGGAGGAAGTAAGCCTAGAGTTGGATAGGTCGGAAAAAACTGTGAAGATTGGAGCAGATTTGGCAGAAGAAGTCAAGGTCAACCTAATTACCTTGCTGAGGGGTCACGCCGACATCTTTGCATTCTCAGCAAATGAGATGTCGGGCATTGACCCAGAGTTCATGGTGCACCGGCTGAACGTCAATGAGGATGTTAGACCGGTCAAATAGAAGAAGAGATATTTCTCCAGCGAGAAAAAATGCAGCCATTAAAGAAGAGGTGGACAAACTGCTGGCAACAGACTTCATTGAGCCCTGCGATTACCCTGATGGCTGGCAAAAATAGTCATGGTGAAGAAGGCCAACGGGTCATGGCACATGTGCGTCGACTTCACCGACCTTAACAAAGCCTACCCCAAAGACTGCTACCCATTGCCCAAAATAGATCAGCTGGTGGACTCTACTAGCGGCCACGCCTTACGAAGCTTCATGGACGTTTTCTCTGGTTACCATCAGATCAGCTTGCTAGAATCTGACAGAAATAAGGCGGCCTTTATAACGAAGGCGGGAGTCTACGCATACAAAGCCATGCCCTTTGGGCTCAAAAATGCCGGTGCCACCTATTAAAAGTTGGTGGATAAGATTTTCGAACACCAAAAAAGCCGGAATGTAGAGGTATACGTGGATGACAGTATAGTGAAAAGCCTAACGGAGGAAGAGCACGTCGTTGACTTGGAAGAAACCTTCGCCACACTCCGGTAGCATCAGATGAAGCTGAACCCCAAAAAGTGCGTGTTCGGGGTGAGATTTGGCAAGTTCCTGGGATTCATGGTAAGTGAAAGAGGCATAGACGCCAATCCCGACAAAGTTAGGGCCATCAGCGACCTCCCAGAGCCAAAGAGCATCCGGGACATTCAAAAGCTGACAGGAAGGATGGCGGTCCTTACCCGATTTGTCTCCAAGTCAGCTGAAAAAGCCCTGCCATTCTTCAAAATCCTTAGGGGTAATAAGAAGTTTGAATGGGGGGATGAGCAGAGGCAGACCTTCGAGGAAGTAAAACCACACTTCAAAAAGCTACCCATAATAACTCGACCAGAATTGGGAGACAAATTGCAGCTTTATGTCTCGGTATCTGAGAAGACGGTAGCGGCAGTATTACTGGTGAATAGGAAAGGGCAGCAGAACCCCATATACTTCGTGAGCCATGTATTAGCTGAAGCAGAGCAGAGATATGAGCTGCTGGAGAAAATGGCATATGCCGTCTTGATCGCGGCAAGGAAATCGAGGCCATATTTCGACTCTCATACCGTCCAAGTGCTCACTAACCAACCTCTGGAAAAAGCTCTCCATAGGCTCGATACAACCGGCAGACTCCTAAAGTGGGCAATAGAACTCTCTGAGTTCGACATCAAATACCGGCCTCGTACGGCCATTAAAGTCCAAGCATTGGCCGATTTCATTGTTGAAACCACTTACACAGAATCGGCAGAATCCACTGGTATCTGTAAAATAGAGGTCGATGGCTCAGCGCCCAGAGTGGAACTGGGGCAGGAGTAGTGATGATGTCCCTAGAGGGGGAAATCTTTGAATACGCCATCAGGTTTGGTTTCAAGGCTTCAAATAACGAAGCAAAATACGAAGCAGCCCTGGCCGGACTGAGTCTGAGCATTGCGGCTGCCGACAAAAAGATCCTTATGACCACAGACTCGTAGCTTATATCGAGTCAGATTGAGGGAACGTATGAAGCCCGGGAGCCGGTAATGCAGAAGTATCTCAATAAGGTGAAGAGCATGACAGCCGGATTACAGAGTTTTGAGGTCAAGCTTGTACCAAGAGCAGAAAACATGGCAGCCGACGCCATGTCAAAGTTAGCAAGCTCGAGTATCAGTGACAAGAAGCGAAGTGTCATGGTAGATTCTTTGGGGGAAAAGAGCATTGACACTCCATCGCTCGCTGTCAACACCGTAAGCCAGAGTTCGGAGTAGTATGACGATATTTTGGCCTCTAAACTGCCAGGCAGCCTCCTAGAGGAAAAGATGGCGGGAACCATATCGGCGAAAAGGCGTTAAGGGCAGGCTTCTACTGGCCTAGTATGCTGTCAGATGCCCAAGCCTACGTCAAGAAATGCGACAAGTGTCAACAGTTCGCACCAGTTATAAACCAGCCGACAAATGATCTGCAGCCAATCCTAAACCCAATCCCTTTTGCTCAGTGGGGGATGGATATCATAGGACCCTTCACACGGGCATCCGGGGCAAGGAAGTTCTTAATTGTGGGGATAGATTACTTCACAAAATGGATCGAGGCAGGATCAACAGCTAAGATAACGGCTAATCAGGTAAAGAAATTCATCTGGCAAAATATTATCACCAGGTTTGGGATCCCAATGGGAATTGTCATGGACCATGGCGTCCAGTTCGATTGCGGCCCCATAAGAGACTTCTTGCGACCATACGACATCAAGTTCGCATACTCATCGGTATGCCACCCTCAGAGCAATGGACAGGCAGAGGCCGCCAACAAGCAAATCCTCAACGCACTAAAGAAAAGGTTGGATGATTTGAAAGGAGCCTGGGCTGACATGGTTCCGGCTGTGCTGTAGTCCAACCGAACCACAGAGAAGGAAACTACCGGCAAAACTCTATTCAGACTAGCCTTCGGGGCAGAAGTGGTGTTGCCGGTGGAGGTAGGCTTATTACCAAATTGGCGGATCCTGAACTATGACCCAGAGTTGAATGAGCAACTGCACAAAGAGGACCTAGACCTTCTACCAGAAGTCAGGCTGGCAGCCGAGCTCAAGTCGGCAGCATATAAAGACCAGATAAGCAAGGCCTATAACAAACGTGTACGAAGCCGGCCAATTTCCAAAGGCGACTTCGTCCTCAGACGCACAACGACAACCGGGAAAGCCCATGTAGACGGAAAGCTCACAGCCAATTGGGATGGCCCCTACTTGGTCAAGGAAGAGATCGTCCCCAAGTCCTACCGGCACGAAGACATGTCGGGCAAACTACTGAAGAATAGCTGGAACGCTAGTGTCCTCAAAAGATACTATGTGTAGTTTATAAACAGGCATTGTTGCCAGTAGGAGTTACTCTTTATTAGCATTCTTATTTTTATTGTTGTAGGCCATAAGTCCGGCACAACCGGGAAGAGTCGTTTTATTTAATAAAATGAGCATCTTCTACACCGAGTTCCATAACTATCTAAATGTGCCGGTCAATGACCTTCGTGGATCTGCCGGATAACTGAAATTCGCGTTATTAATTAGCCAGTCAATGACCTTATTGGATCTGCTGAGTTAATTATAGCGCCTAACCGGTCAATGACCCTCGCGGATCTGTCGGATAAAATTAATTCGCGTTATTAATTAGCCAGTCAATGACCTTATTGGATCTGCTGAGTTAATTATAGCGCCTGACCGGTCAATAACCCTCGTGGATCTGCCGGATAAAATTAATTCGTGTTATTAATTAGCCGGTCAATGACCTTATTGGATATGCTGAGTTAATTATAGCGCCTAACCGGTCAATGACCCTCGTGGATCTGCCGGATAAAATTAATTCGCATTATTAATTAATGAGTTAATGACCTTAGTGGATCTGCTGAATTAGTGAAAGTACTTTACCGGTCAATGACCTTCGAGGATATGCCAGACAAAATAAATTTACACTGTTTATTATTCAGACAATGACCTTAGTGGATCTGCTGAATACAATAAGATGCCTAGCCGGTCAATGACCTTAAAGGACCTACCGGATTGGATTAATGCGAAAGCAAAACATAAAGTAATAAAAATTACGATAAAAGACAATATGTGCGAACCAAAAGTTGCATTTCAATATAATAAAAGACGGGTACAACCTAGGAGCTATAGCAAAAAATACCGGCCACAGGCGACCGGGTTTACACGAAACGCGGGAAGAAAGCTAAAATCTACTTGGTGTTGAAATTCGTCGCGGCCATGAGCTTCCTGAATTTTGGACCAGTCGAAGTCCGGGAAGTTGCGTTTAACACATCTCATAGCCGCAGACCACCCACCGTTATACCGGTTGAGCAAGCAGGAGACGAAGTCCATGGACTTCCGGTACTCCGCCACCACGTTGCGCTCCCGGTCGGTGGCTTCGGTGATTTGCTCCCTCAGCAGCTTAATCTCGGTGTCTTTGTTGGACACCGTCAAGGAATGCTATGAGGCCTTCTTATTAGCGGCCTCCAAGTCCGCCTTGGACTGGGTCAAATCAGACTTGGCTTTGACCAGCTTCGCCTCACTAGCCTCCAACTCCGACTTTTTGTCGGCTAGTTGATTGGCGGTCAATTGGTAGGCCTCTAACTCAGAGTGATAGGCCCCTTGAAAATGCCGGTAAAGGTCACAAAGCTCCTTCCCGGATTGTGCCGACTGATGCAAGAAAAAACATGAAAATACTACCGTCAGCAATATGTTAAAAACCGAAATGAAAGATGTATTAAAACAAGTGAGAGGTACACTCACCACGGCCAGATTATGGGCATGAACGGCAGCGGCGGCTTTCACCTTGTCGACCGGTATGTTGTACTTTAGAAGGAGGCCCTTCAGAAGCCGGTATCCCAGGTTCCCGCCTTCTAAGGGACGGTCTAGCAACAAAGACTCATCGTCCAGGACGTTGAGCTTAGGTTGAAAATAAGACCCGTCCTTAACAGGCGAACGACTTCATCTCTTTTGGAGCGACTCGGGCACCTGTACTTCCGAGCGCTCAAGGAAGCCCGACTTTCGGGGTTTAGCAAATGCCCTCAGCGAGGGGATCATTGTAGGCAGCGTTAGCTGCTTGTACATAGCGGGACGGAAAGAAGTACTACCGACCTCCGCTACCCGGCCCTTCAGTAATGGGGCAAAGGTAGCATCACCGCCCTTTCTAGCAAGGACATCAGAGGTCGGCTTATCCACTCCCTTGCCTAGCTCAGGGGTAGGATCCTTGGCCATTTTCTTGCGGGCCTTTTCAAGAGTGTCTTCAGCTTTCTGCTTCCCCTGGGCCTGCAGGTTGGCCTTTCGTTGGATCAGCGGAGTGTTGTCCCGGTCCTTCTCATCACTACCGGTCCCTCGGCCCGAGCCGCGACCTCCTCTTCCGCCACGCCCACCAGTGGGGGCGGGAATAGGAACATACCGGCGGTTAGGCTTGGGCGGCATATTGTTGATAGGTTCGTTTTTATGGTCTAAGTGAAGTGCCTCCCTAATGAGGTGTTCCCGGCCTGCAAAAACCACAAATAAAGGAAAGAGTAAGCACTACGGTCATAATTAACAAACAGCATATAAGGAAAACAAAAATAAAAACATTCCAAACGGCCTACAAAACCCACCATGGGGGTCGGCGGCGCAAAACCCTAGTGCAGAAAGGGCCGGATTGCCCAAGATATAATGCACATGAGGCAACCAGGTCTGGGGCACCGGAATCCTTCTCTTCCCTTTGAGGGCCGGTACAGACGTGGCGGCAAAAAACTCATAAGCCTCCCTTTCCCGGCCACTCATCCCTCTATCAGGGATGTGCTCCATTCGAGACCGAGGCTTGGTCCACTGTCGGCAGAGAGGGAAGTCGGCGGGTACCCTAACCCAAAAAAAGCGTTCTCTCTCGTGTTTCAAGGAGGTGAGTTTGGGATAGACCGTCAACTTGCCCGCCTTAGTGTATAGAGACATCCAACCACCCTGGCCTTGGACGTCATCGGCCCGGGATCTCTTACGCTTCCCTTTACCCTTAGCCGAACCATCCTCTTTGATCCAGTGGAGTTTGCGGAACAGGTTAAGGGTCTCCGGGAACCCTTTATAGCGACCACCCAAGCGTCAATTGGGCCAGGCAGATGTTCCAGGCCTTAAATATTTTGACAATAAATGGGTCAAGGGGAAAGCATAGACCGAAATCTAGCATATGGGCGTAAATTGCTACATGCCCGGGAGGGCAATCAGTGATCTTATCCCCCTCGGCTGACAATACTAGCCGGTAATCTTCGGGGAAGGCAAAGTATTCGGGCCCCTTCACGAGGAAGTTGTTCTCCAAGCATATCTTTGCCCAACCGGCATCCACTGATACAGCAGCAGCACTACCGACTTCATTTGGGGGCATATACCATTCCGCCAGGGCCTCTTCATCGGAATCGGTCGGTATCTCTTCTTCATCGGCCTCCAAGGTAATGGATTCCTCATCCGACGCCAAAGACCGGCAAACACTCTCGACATCCTCCTAATCTACAGAAGACACGACCTCTTCTATAGGTCCGCGCCTACTCGAAGCTTCACCTTGCTCCATCAGGTTTACCGGCTTAGAGGTAGAAGGTTGGCTAGGGGGGAATAGCTCGGGAGAGCGTTCTGCTAGGCCTAGCATGGTTCCGTATTGTCCGTAGACCGGCACCCCTAAGGCCTGTCCAAGTTCAACTACTGCTCCAAAGGGAGAGGCTCGTAATACCGGTTCGACATTAGTCCTACCAGAGGTACTACAGTAGTCATGTTGAGTTTTGATCCTATGTTCCTTGGCAGAGTCTATTACCGGTGAGTTATTAAGTTCTACGGAACTAGAAGAAGTGCTATTAGAATTTACGTCACTCTCTATCATAACAGAGGGACTTCTAGAGATGTTTTGTGAATCAGAGTCTTAAGACATGATAAATAAGACGGTATGAATGACAAGGGAAAGATTTTGCGGATATACCTGGAATGAAGAGTATGAAGGAAGGTTGAGTTGGTATCAGCGAGTACGAGAAAGCCGGAAGAAGGATTTGATCAAAGCCATCAAGAATGCAAAGGATGAGCTTAGAGAGAGAAAGTCCGATAGGAATATCAGAGCAAATGCGAGATTGTGAGAAGTGAAGAACGCAGGTCGCTCAAAGCATATTTATAGAAAAAATCACGGCTGGGATTAGGCTAATCTTCGTCTTCCCGTCCCGATCACGCCACGTGTTATTGAATGGTACCCAGCTGTGAAGAAACTCCTCTTTATGAGCTCTGACAGTAAGCACGGATATCGAGGTGACGATTGAAATTCCCTGGCAACGATTCATCTTCCCATTCCAATTCAAGTCAGCTTTACCCATGTCGGTCTGAAACCTACTAAGCAGGACAAGTCTATGCTAGACATATGGGCTTGGGTGCTATTTGTATGGGGGTTGACTAAGTTCCATACCGGTCTTACTAGACCACTATGTATTGCTGTGGTCACGCACGCTTACTGTAGGACCGTTGACTTTGTCATACCAGTCTCATTAAGATGCATAGCCGACATCTTTCTCCGGGCCTATTATCAAAGGCTTGGGCCTGATCCAACTTCCATCTATCATTGCCTACGGGCCTAAAAGATAGAAGTTCAGCATAAGATAAGAGAGTATCCCAAGGGGATATCCTGAAGAATATTCCCACAATAACAAAATCCTACTTGGATACGGGCCTCTGCGGGCTCCTTATAAATACTCCCCTGATTTGAGTCATGAGGTACGTTGACTTACACCATCATACTCCACTTGAGAGCTACCCGTTTTACCCAATACTGACTTAGGCATCGGAGGGGCGTTCCTCAGATCAACCCCCGAGGCTAGTTTACGTGTTCTCTCTTGCAGGAATTGGAACCGGCTTAATTGACTGAAGACCTACCGGTTCATACCCAAAAACTTGTCCCATGCCGGAACATTGGCGCTAGAAGGAGCCTGACACCACATATTAAAGAAACAAAATGCTTTATTTCTACTTTCATCAGGGAAAGCATTGATGATCAAAGGAAAATGATCATACTCCCCTTCTGAAATTACTAGAACTTTAGTAGTTGGCCACTCATTAAACCAAGCATAATTGCCTACTGCTTTATCCAATATACAGAACACTTTATTGACACATTCTTGCTTATCACTCCATGTGTAATACTGGCCTGAAGACTTTAGTTCCATTAGTCTACAATCTTGCATACATGTTTGCATATCTTATATTTCTTTTTCCCTCACAGGATGCCCCACTCTTTCATCAAGCTTCATTAGGGCATTGAAATCCCCTAGTATAATCCAGGGCGGCTGGGTAATAGAGAGATTCTTCACATCACTCCATAAAATCTCCCTACCTTTTCCGTCATTCAACCTATATACAAAGGTACAATAGAACACTCTACCTCCATTAACGACTTTTATTTTAACACAAATAAGCTAGCTATTGCGATATAGCAGACGGATGCCAACAAAGCATTATCCTAACATTGCCATGCCACACATTATTGGTGGCAATACACCATCCTGGACAAACATTTAGATAAAAATCTCCTAATGTAGGAGCTTTATCTTTGTTTGAAGGAGATCAAACAATTTATGATTATGAGAATTTACAAAATTCCTCACTTCTATTTGCTTTTTCCTACTGTTTATTCCCGTACATTCCAGCCCATGAACTTATCCATCCATAGTGGGAGGCTCCCCCTCCCCATCATGGTAGACCTCATTGTTAACCTTCTCCACTTCCGTCTCCCTATTATCCTCATTATCTACATCATCCACTACAACAAAAGAACTATCAGTGGCAACCTTCCGAGGGTTAGTTATAATGGGAACAGAACCACCTAAGACTTTCTGAAAACCATCTTTATCTTTCTGCACCATATTTTGCTTTTGTACCCATTGTTGCTTCACCTGTTTCTTCCGTGGTCTACAATCCTCTATTGAATGACCAACTCCATGACATTATTTCTCATAACTTATAGGTTTCTATTCATATAAGATCTGATGTGTCATCATAACACCCTTCTAATTTTCAAACTGAATTTCAGAAGGAAAATGTTGATTCATTTGTGCCTCCACCATGACCCTAGCATATTGAAGCCTACCATTGTATGTTAATGATGGGTTGATCTAACATGAGTGGTTTACCAATCCCAGCCACAAACTTGAAAAAACACCTTTCTCCCCAATATTTCAAATCCAAAGAAGGCAACTGAACCCACATTGGAACAATTCTAAGTTCTTCTTTATTCAAACCTATATCAGGGTGCCATTTCTTTACAATTACATGCTTCTTGTCAAATAAATGGAATCCATCAATAAGAATTTGATCACGTTGTTACACATTGTGAAAATCTTACAAGGAATATACCTTTTTTCACCAATATAACCTTATCAATTCCTTTATTGGCCCAAATTCTTCTAACAAACCCATCCATTACAGGAAATGGTGGATTAGCCCCTATGTCATAGCATATTATTGAAGATTCCCAATAAGCAATTTCATCCTAAACATCTTCTAGGTCAATTTTTATATGCAATTGTTCATCTAAATCAGGCAGCGGAGATGCAACTTTCTCAAATTTAGGCATTAAAACACGAGAAGGTTGATTACCTGAAGCAATTTGCTCCAATCTACCTTGATTCTTCTTCATGATTGTTAACCAGCCCGACAATTGTGCCTTGTCTTTCTGCTGATTCTGAAGCTCCTGCAACGAACTCCTTGGTGAAAGATGATTTCCCAACCCAGGGGTTTGAATTTCTAATGTCGCGATTCCATGGAATTCCGCCATTGATTTGTGTTTTTGTCCAGTTGCAGGGTTCAAAGGTCCCCTATGCTTCTCTTTATTGTTGTTTGTACTCGCTGATTTCTTCGCTTTTGCTTTCGATTTTCCAGCCATGGTGTCGGGTGTAGGATAAGAATGGGTTTCCTTATCGTGCACTGAGAGAAAAGAAGGCGTGAAAAAAGAATTTCAAACGATTCAAAATTTTGAAATTTCAATGATTCAATCATGAGAAAACATATTGTGAACCTAAATAGAAAAAAAAATTATATAATAATCGAACTAGATCAGACTGGATTCAAACTCATGAAAAAAGTTTTGTACTACACTAGACTGGACTGAAAAAAAATTGGAACAAATTTTGACGCAATTTCTCGAGTTCAAAAAACTTTGCACTAGATATGGATTTGGCAATGTCCAATCCAGTGCAATCCACTTACACCTCTTGTTAAGAATCAATCTCATCACATCTAGAATTGGAGGTGTTGTCAGTAATTAGTACCACTAAGTTATCACCTACCGCTTGCTTGAGAAATACTCCCTCCGGTCTTTATTAGTTTACCTCTTTCTTTTGCACAGAGTTTTAGGAGAAATAATGTGGACATAAAAATAAAGAGAAATTATTATTTTATATTAAAGTTGAAAGTATATGTGATGGAAAGTTAGTGATCTTATTTCAAAAGTAGAAACAAAAGAAATAGGTAAATTAATAATGGACATTACAAAAAGAAATACGAGTAAACTAATAAAGACGGGAGGTAGTATATATGAATAGTGAAAAGACATTGCAAGTATTGTAAAATGGAAAAAAGTATTCTAGTCGTCACTCGTCCGTACTTAATCGTGAACTTCACAAGACAAGTCGAATCAGAATTCAGAAGTGTAGAGTTTGTAGACTAATAAGTGGGAAAAAGCGATGTTTTGGTTGATCTAGTGGGGACCGACACCGACGTAGTCGCAAACGTCTACATATATTTGGAACCTGGACGTGATCACATCTAAAATCACCATTAACCAGGGCCTTCCCTTTACAATAACATTGATGAGTTTATGCGCCTAAGTATCATTATCGAGTTAGACCTTTTTTCATGTATTTGGCAACTCATCACAATAAAGAAAGAGAACTCCAACAAAGTCTATTCTAATATTTAGCCATCAAGGTGAGAACAGTAGATTAATAGTCGTCAATTCTTTTCCTTTTATAGAATACCACGGGATACTTTTTCCTTTTAAAAATATTTTTATATTTATAACATAGATGTGAGTAGAGATGGCAATGGGTAATGGACCCTACCCGGATCCGTGGATCCAGATCCATTTTTGACGGATCTGGATCCTCAAATTTTGGACCCTATGGATCCGGGTAGGATCTGGATCCTCCTTAAAAAAAAGGGATCTGGACCGGGTCCTAAATTATTACCCAGATCCAGATCCGTTTACCCATTTTTATAATATTATTATAATTTAATATTATATTCTGATAATATTATAATATTAGTTAGAACATGTAAAACGGATTTTCGCTTGAATTTCGGATTATTTTTTTAATTAATGTGTGATTTTTATGCGAATTTACAGCATAATTAAGTTCGAAAACATTCGGTTGATAACTAATCTACAGTTTGATAATTGAATACTTGTGAGTAGTTGCAATGGTTATTTTTCAAAAATTAAATGTATTTTTTGGTTGATATTAGATAACTTTATCATTTAAAATCTTTACCTATTGTGAAAATTAAGTTAGTTAGAAGACAATGGGCAAGGATCCGTTTTGGATCCGTTTAGGACCCGGATCCATAGGATCCATACGGATCTGGATCTGGATCCTCATTTTTATTACCCAGTGGATCCGGGTAGGATATGGATCCTTGCCTAAAAAACGGATCTGGATCTGGATCCTAGAGGACCCTGTCCAGATCCTACCCATTGCCATCTCTAGATGTGAGTGTTGTAAAAGTGTTCTATTTATTGGAAAGAAGTTTAAAATAGAAATAAAAATTTGAATCAAACATTTATTACTTTAAATGATGTGAAATTTTGTCATGAATTCATGAACTCTTTCTATTTTAAGACATGTATTTAATGCTTATATGTAGCCCTTAGGACTGCATATAATATTACCCATATTTATTAATCCTGGAGTATCAATTAAGTACTTTTGTCAGAGTAAGATTACTAGTTCTAGCACAAGCTAAACAATGTATTATACTACTCCTGCTTCATTTTACTTGCAACGGAAGGGAGACATAATAATTTAAGTGAGGAGAGATAGGATATATATATATATATATATATATATATATATAATATATATATATATAATATATATATATATATATATATATATATAGGGGAGAAATTAAAAGCTTCTTACAATGAAAAGGATGTAAAAGAACATATGTGCACATTTTTTTGATTGGATATGCATGTTTTAGTTTTCAAGCTAAAAATACTATCTCCTGAAAACAAAGCTGCACATTTTGTTAAAAAAAAGCACTTGTTAAAAAGAATGTATATGGGTTGGGTTCTAGTGAGACTAATTTTTATATGAAACTCGATATAATCTCTATTATATAAGCCAAGGGGGGAGCAATGGTGTCCCCCTTTGAATTTACATATTCACCACTGCATAACATAGAAGTTAAAACCATTACACACAAACTTACCCAAAAAAATTCAACCAAATCTCTATTAAACCCAATCAACTCATGTAATTGTCAAATCATATAAACTTGTCAATAAAAAAGATTCAATCAAATTAAATTTAGAACCAATCAACTAAAAAAATTTGTAATCAAGACCTTACCAAAAATTAATACTACAGACAATTAAAACAATATGGCATTCTCATTACAAAGACAACTCACATAAAAAATTAATCACAGATACAAACTCCAAAAAAAATTCAGTTTTTTCATTACTTGGATATACAATTTTATCACTTATAGTTACTTTAAAAATGTTTTTCAATACTATTTGTAAGTATTTAAATACTTCTTACTGACCAAATGAAGGTGAACGTAGATACGTACTTTCATAATATTATTTTTCATTTCTTTTCATACCGAGTGATAGTTATGCCTAAAATGTTAACGCACGCATAGCGTGCAGAAAAAGCTAGTACTAATTAAGTAATCCTTTTAACAAATAAGTAATCAAATTTGGCTAAAATCATTTTCTTCATTGTGGAAAAAATCTTCTAAAAGGATTATCTTGTGATTTTTCTAAAATGATTATATATATCTACTAAAAAAATTACATTCTTTACCAAAATGGATTATTGTTCCACCATCCTTTCACATTATGATATAAACTTCATGTGAGAATATTTCTTAAGCTGAAAAACAGAAAACAAGAGTACACGACCGAAAAATGGCAAGTCCATATACTATCTTAATTTGTTTAATTGTTGCATTTGCTTTTTCATACTTGTCGAGATGCTCATTTGAACTTTAATATACCTAAGATAAGTAACAATTATACAAAAAAATTGATGTTTAGAATCATTGCATTGAGATAAATCAAACAAGCTAATACCCTACACAAGTATGTTTTTTTCTTATATAATGATGCGAAATAACTTAACAAAATTGGTTAATTAATAGTGTCGCAAAGCAAATGACAGGGATACTTAAACTAAACAATGTTTTGTGAAACATATCACAATTTTTACGTACTGGATTTTTGAAGAATGAAAGAATTCCAATGTAAAAATCATGTTGTGACAGATGTAATTAACGATAGCAAAAATAATGAATAATTCGCACAAGAATTAACATGTTTCACTAACAGTGTGTCAGTGACGCCCACAGGTAGTGGAGAAATGATTTTATTAGGTTTGGGAGAGAGTACATATTACAAAAATATTGATGCAAAGTTACATTGGAATTCTTTCATACATATATATGTATATATATACATACATATGTATATATATACATACATATATATACATATATGTATATATAAGTATATATGTATATATGTATATATATGTATATATATATATATATATATATATATATATTATATATAATATAATATATAATATAATATATACTATATATATATATATATATATACACATATATGTATATATATGTACATATGTATATATATGTACATATGTATATATATGTATATATTGTAACACCCCTAAAATCCATACACGTCTACAGCTACGTCGCATCGACTTTGGGAGGGTTACCGCCGCGATGGAACGCAAGGCATAAATAGAAAAACGGTAGCTCAAATCATTGTCTCAAAAACTAAAATGCAACGGAATTAAAAATGTAAATACAACTCGGGAATCATCGACGACCCCTTTTATTCAAACCACAAACCATTTATGTAAGTCCTATAAAAATCCAATAATACTTAAATTCAAAAACTAAAGACTAGCCCCAGTATGCTTGATATCACGCATAAGCACCAGCACACCTAGTCTGCTCCCCATTGTAGCATCAATGGTTCATCACAGGTCAACAAACACATAATAAAACACAATCAGCTATGCTGAGTACGTAATGAACCATTGAATACATACAATGAACAATCTTAAGCATGATACTACGTTATGTTATTTGGCATCGAACGGGCACTGTCATCTTACTAGAATCATACGGGCTACTGAATCCTTAATAGACAACTTGGTCTATTAGATGAAATGCAAATACGGTTTTGTTCCGTCTCACACCCATCACCTTAGTATGCATACCTCCAAGATCGTACAGAACCTTCCGCCTACTTGAGTTATCAAAAATATAAGGACACTACTGTCGTCACAGTAGGCCTACGTAGGAGTGTAGGACGAGTCCCACACTCCCCCCATTGTTCATCACTTGTAGGGAGTCCAACCACAAGTTATTGTCATAATTCACTTTTCAATACTGTCTATTCTTTTCATAACCACATAGAGTCATTTACATGTTCTCTTAGTCACAGTACTCAAATCGTATCTCTTGTAACAACTCTCGTTACACTATAGGTCAGATTAATATGACTACAATGCTCATGTTCATAATACGATAGAATTACGCAATCCAATGCAATATATCGACTTCAAATTATAAACACATTACCAAACAATCTCAATCAAACGTTCCCGATCATGCTTCTAGGTTCCAATAGAA
Source organism: Beta vulgaris subsp. vulgaris (assembly GCF_026745355.1). Lineage (NCBI taxonomy): Eukaryota > Viridiplantae > Streptophyta > Magnoliopsida > Caryophyllales > Amaranthaceae > Beta > Beta vulgaris. Next base: position 31,381,530 of record NC_079202.1, on the reverse strand, counting down.
TGAATTGCAACCTAATCATGATACTAATACTTGGAATTAAACTGGTACGCGTACGTACCTTGTAACGGAGAATTTTCACTGTCTTTAATCGAACGTGCCGCTTATGAAATTGGGACCTGAACCGTTAAATAAATACTTTAGTGCTACGTCCTTGATAACAATATCAACTAATACGTAACTAAGACTATAACGATCTAATAATTCGAATTAAACGATAGCTAAACTCCTTGTTCGTGAACTTCCGTTACTTTTGTATTCTAGTGAATTTAGCGTCTTTTAGGAGTCAAAGTTAGTGAGCAAACTAAACTTAGTTAGTGTCATTAGTCCACTACCTTTACCAAACCAATTAAGTCATAAGTCCAACCACGTCTTATGTCCAAAAATCTTAGGTCCAATCCAGTCTTATGTCCAAAAGTTAAGTCTTATGTCCAAAAGTCAAGTCTTACGTCCAAAAGTCTTATGTCCCAAAAATCAGGTCCGCAATATAAGATGGTAACTCCAACCAATAACAGTAATATAATTTTTCTACTTCCCATCTTACTTAATAACAAACCTAAACCAGATTTTCAACTAAAATCAGAATAATAAGTTAAAACTAATTATACAATATAATTAATTACTAATTAACTAATTACAACTTAACATAATTAACATACTTTAGGGTGAAAACGCGAAATTCTATCGCATATATACGTATATATGTGTGTATATATTTACATATATACACATATATATGTGTATATACGCATATATGTATATATATATATATATATATATGTATGTAGATATATGTATTTATATGTATATGTATGTATATGTACATATATCTACATACATATAAATACATATATCTACATACATACATACATATATATATATATATATATATATATATATATATATATATATATATATATATATATATACATATATGCGTATATACACATATATATATGTGTATATATGTATATATACACATATATATATATATATGTATATATGCGATAGAATTTCGCGTTTTCACCCTAAAGTATGTTAATTATGTTAAATTGTAATTAGTTAATTAGTAATTAATTATATTGTATAATTAGTTTTAACTTATTATTCTGATTTTTTTTTTTTTTTTTTAGTCTGGAAACCAGCATCTTTTTCATCGTCACTCAGGTGGATGGAGGATCTGCTATTGTTTCATTGTCCGAGGTTATGGAGGATTCAGACATGCTATTAGCTAGCTGTCGAAGGATCCGTGCGTAATCTTCGGGGGTTTTAGCTGAGGCAAGCAAGGAATTTGCTTGTGATTTACGGGCTAGGAACTGAGATTGTTCTGCCCCTGATGTCATGATACCTGTGTTACTATTTTTCTTTAGCCATTCTCTAATGGCTGGTTCGAGAATAGACTGCGGAGCATTGAAGTTTGACCACCATCTAGTTTTAAATTTTCTTTGTAGGACCATGCCCCTTGATCTTGGTTGATTTCGAGGAACCATTGACAAACCCAAGGGAGGTAGAACTTCATTGAAAATAAACATAAGGCAGGAAAACGCCTTTCAATATTTGAAGGTTTATATTGGGTTCTAAAAGTATTATAGCTTTTTGTGACTTCAGGGTGAAGGATTTCTGTAGAAGAGCCATAGAATTTCCACCAATGTGTAAACCAAGATGGCAATTTTTCTGGCTGTATGGTTTTAGTGTTAAAGTAGATTAACCAAGAATGGGATAATCTATTGTTTTGTATTAGGAAGGTGGAGAACCAAGCCTGTTGGTAATCCCAATAATTAAAGGTTTTACAATGTGGGAAAGTGTTGTTGAAGCTAATAGGGAAGGCTTTGTGTTTTGAAAGGTCTTGATTCCAGTCGTGAGGACTGAGAACCTTTAGGATTTTGATGGTTGAATAAGATGGCTCAGTATGTTCATTCTTATAGAAAAAGTGCTTGAATTCAGCAGAGCCAGTGGTTTCAAGGATCGTCTGGTAATAATCTGTTGTTTTAGTACGATCCCACGGTTTGTAGAACCAGTTTTTCCCAAAAATCTTTTGAATTGAAACATAAGGATCATCATCATGATACCCATGTTCAATAGTTATAATGTTTTAGAAGCAGTTTTTACAAAATATTCGGAAGTCTCATTTTTCTTTGGTTGAGCCAACACAACCTGAGAGCTGCCTGTTTTAACAAATTGTTTTTGAGGAAGGGTTTTTTGGGAAGATTCTCCTTCCTCTGGTTTTGAATAACTGTAATATTTTTACCTGCGTATTTTTGTCTTCTATGACTGCTTTGTTGGAGTTTCCTGGCTTTGCTTTGAGCTTTGGAAAGCTTGGAGTATTTGGGGGTGTTTTAGGATAGAAGAAGGGTGCTCAGAGATGGAAAGGAGCCAGTCTTGAACTTCCTGAGTTCTATCAATGGAGGAGGTTTCACTTTCCATATTCTGAACTGCGTCGTACCAGGTTTTTATTGGCTTTTGTGTGGTGCATATGGTTTTCTCAGGAGGAGGTCGGGACTTCTCCTTATCTTTTGTCTTTTTTGGCATTTCTGTAAGAAATTCACGGGTTAAGAAGTCAGGGATAGAATTCTCTTCTCCTTTTATATGCTCAATCTCAAATTCAAAAATGCTTAAAATAGACTGCCATCTGGCAAAAATGTGTTTTGGCAAGTTGTTTGGACATCCTTTTTTAAAACAGCTTTAGCAGCTTGACAATCAACTCGTAAGAGGAATTTTTATTTAATAATCAGACTGGAATTTGTAATACAAAGAACAATTGACAACATTTCTTGTTTTATAGTAGAGTATTTTTTCTGGGTATCATTCCAGTGCCCTGAGGTAAACCTGATAATGTATTCTTTTCCATTGTCGACTTGTTTTAAGATACCTCCGTAACCTTTGTCACTGGCATCTGTTTCAACAATTTTAGATAGGTTAGGGTTTGCTAAACTAAGGCATGGAATTTCTAAAACACGGGTTTTTATTGTTTTAACAGCCTGGGTATGGACATCAGACCAAGGTGGTGGGTTTTTCTTTAATCTATCATGGAGAGGTTTGGCAATTCTACAAAGATTTGGATAAAAGTCTAAGACATAATTTAAGCTACCAAGAAATCTCTGTAGCTGTGTTTTGTCTAGGATTTTATCAGGAAATTTGCTGGTGAATTGGAGAGATCTATCAATAGGGGTAATAGTTCCACAAGACACCAAGTGACCAAGGAATCTAATCTTTGTTTGAAATAAGGAAATCTTTTTTCGCTGAAACGACGAGACCTTTTTTTTTATTAGATAGAAAAAGGTCTTTAGATTTTTGAAATGCTGGTCAATCGTGCTTGAGTAAACTAGCACATCATCAATGTAAACTATGCAAAATTCTGAATAGGGGTTAAAGATATCGTTCATTATCCGTTGATATTCAGAAGGAGCATTTTTAAGGCCAAAAGGCATTACATTCCATTCATATTGGCCAAAAGGAACAGTAAATGCGGTTTTATAACGGTGTTGTGGTTTGATCTGTATCTGCCAGAATCCAGATTTCATATCAAATTTTGAAAAGATGAAAGCATGGTGTAACTTCTGCATCAAGTCTTTTTTATTGGGTATAGGATAACGAATCCATCTAAGGGCGTCGTTAAGAGGTTTATAATTTATAACTAATCTGGGTGTGCCACGTTCAATTTCTGAAGCTTTGTTAACGTAAAACGCTGCACAACTCCAAGGGGAGCGAGATTTTGAAATTAAGCCTTTACTTTCGAGAAATATAATCTCTTCATGACAATGACGTTCTAAATCGGCATTCATCTGGGTTGGCCGGGCCTTGGTAGGGATATTCTTCTCATCATAATCTGGTTCATAAGGTAAGTCGACCATGTGTTGCTTTCTATCCCAGAAGGCATTTGGAAGATCAGAGCAGACTTCTCGTTCAAGGAGACTTTGGAAGTCAGCTATTTGGGTTTTTAGAGCACTACTTTGTAACTGATCTTCGATCTTTTGTAAATGGATTTTTTGTTTTAGATCGTGCACATCACTTTGCTTTCGGTTGATAAGAGAATTTATCTCACTATTGTAAATAGAACTTGCTTTTATAATGTTGAGATTCCTAGTTTTTGGTTTTTCTAGGAAAAGGAATTCTAGTTTCTTATTTTTGGTTTTGAAGGATATCCTATCATAGCTAACATTGTAAGGGGTTATTATATTTATGAAAGGTGTTCCCAAAATTACAGAATGGTGTATATTGGTAACAAGGACAAACTGGCTTTTTAGTGAAAGACCTTGATTAAGAATGCTGGCTTCAGTTTTTCCTTCTATTTGCATCTTGGTGTTATTAGCCGAGCTAAGTCTTTCAGAAGTTTTTTGATGAAAACGTCTCGGGACAAGACTAGATTTAATACAATTTAAATCTGCCCCGGTATCGAATAAAGCTATGGTATTAATTATGAAACACTAGAAAATTCAAGTGTAACCTTTATATAATATTTTCTAGAACTGATCTCTTTTAAAACAAAGAGGAAATCCTCTGGGACTTTTGGGCTATTTTCTTCACCTGGGTCGGTGTCAGGATCACTCTCGTTAGGGGTGTCTGTAGTAATATGAGAGGTTAGAAGTTGAATTATGGCAGAGTCATGCTGTTGTTTTGTTTTAAGATCTCTTATGTCAGCTTTAATGGTTTTAACTTCGGCTTGAAGATCCTGTATGGTTCTTTCTGGCTTCTTTCTAGAACTCCTCTTTTCTAAAATAGAGGTGAGGTTGTATGGTTCAGTGCTGGGGGAGGGGGGTTGAGATCTTTTTCTTTAGGTTTTTCTCAAGGGATTCACGAAGGCGCTCAAGGTATTGTTTTTGTAAATCAGGGTTGCTAATATCCTGGATAACATCTAGGATAAGGCTTTGTTCTTTGGTTAGAACGTTTAGGGTATAAGGTTCATCTTCTTCCGAAGATGAGGATTCAATTTCATCAATCTGAGGTCCATGACTCTCAGCAGAATTATAAGATTCAGTCTCTTCATCAGAAGATTCTATTAGAAGAGCTGAAATTCTTCCTAGAGTCTCATCATCTAGGTCAAGATTTTGGATCTTGTTAGAAACTCTACAATATCTGGCAGTATGACCCTTTTTACCACATTTGAAACAAGTTATATTTTTAAAGTCAGGTTTTGGGGTGGTTTGTTGGTGTTTCTTATGGGTCTTCCATTTTCGTTGCTCAAAGGGTTTTTTATGGAAGACTTTCTCAGTCTTTTTATAAAACCTTCGGGTTCTATAGGGTTTTTGGTAAGTGGTTGGTTTACTACAACTTCCTTTGCAAGTTTTTGCTTGGGGGAAGGAGTTATCAAACTGTTGGCAGAAGGATCCTAACTCCTTTTTAGTTTCTTTTAACTCCTTCTTAAGATGTTTTTGAAGCTTCAAATCCTGACATATTTGAAGGCCTTGTTTAGAGGTTAGGCTAACTAATTCACCGTAGGTTAGTCTATCATAAGGGATGATATGTTCCCCAAAGTCTTCCCGGATTCTGTTTCTGACTTTTTCTCCTAGGATGGTTGGGAGTCCTGCTAGGAATTTTTCTTTCCAAAAGGGTTGGTTAGAATCTTCCCTAAGCATAACCCTAGTGAGAAAAGTATTCTTATACCATTGAAAATCACTAAGTTTTTTGCATCTAAGATTAGATAAAAGATCTGCGTTTTTATCTCTTAGATGGGAGGAATCTCCAATGAAATGTAGAGATAAGGTAAAGATTAGGGTCGAGACAGAATCTTGGGTTGGTTCTCCATTCTGGTTGAGAATGGGAACCCCATCTTCTGTTGTTTGGATAGCATTTAAAATGTCCAGTTGCTGTTGTTTGGTGAGATAGAAATCCCACCATCCCTTTAACTGGCCAGAGAAGCCTGCAATTAACAGTTCTGCAACCGTTTTATCTGACGTACCAGATTGGGTTTTATAAGCATTTGAAGCCATGGTCATCTGTTGTAAAAGGTTTAAAATCTGGTGTTCACTCATGCCATCTATGTTCCATTCATAAATGGAAGATGCGTTATATTTTGGTTGAACAATTGTGTTAGGCTGACTTCCAACCTGGAATTCACTAGATCTTATAGGAATAACATCAAGAGGACCAGAATTTTGCCAAGAGAGCTTAGCTATTTCAGGTGTTTTGTCATGGATGGAGGTAGTCTCGGTATCGGTGTCTTCACCTAAGTTTAGGACACTGATAGTGTTATTCTGGACTGTTTCTTCCTCAACAACTCGTGAGGTAGAAGGTTCCACCCTGCTAAGTTGGTCTTTGATAGCTTGAAGAAATTCGGTTTTTGAAGTCATGACCTCGTTTTGTGCCTTTTGCGAAATCTGAAATGGTTTAAAAATCGGATTTCGGAGGATCTTATCTACAGGGGTTGAGACCGAGTTTGTATCAGTTTTAAGGTTATGTTTCTCAATTCTGGAAAGTTGCTTTCCTAACGTGTTAAGGGTAATATGGTGAAGTTGTTTTGTAGGACAATATTTTTGAGGTTTGTGGTATCTTCATCTTGAGGTATCTTTAGAGGTGAGGCCTCTACCTTGTGCTCTCCTATGGAGAAGGTAATTTGTCGCAAAGGAGGATGGTCAGCTTGAACAGTGCCATCTGGAGTCTCCCAGACGGATGTCCTTTTGCTGGGTTTACAGGTTCTATGGATTTAAAAGGGTAAACAATGTTGTGGTCAAAACTATAGAGTTCAAACCAGTCAAAAAATAAAATATGAGCTTTGTGTTGAACTAAAAAGTTGTAGTAACTTTCTTGTATTTGTGCACGTATATCTAGGAAATGTTCAAAAAACCACGTTCTCTTTGAGAGATTATGTGTGGCATAAAAGTCTTCATGAACTAATTTTTTATTGACCTCAAAGTTCTTTTCAAGGACGTTTAGCTCATTTGCAATGTTCTCAGTTATAACCGAAGCCGATGGCGAGTCTGGAGGAGACTGTCGTTCAGCATAAACGGGGTGTGGAACTTGGGTTCTATATTCAACATTTTGGATGGAAGGTGAGGGTATATCTGAGGTAGAATACCTTGGCCTTTCTGGATAATTGTTTCTAGGACAACTGATTTGTCGTTTGTAATGCATGTTGTTTATAGAAGGTAGATGAGAAGACCTTCCAAGGTTTTCAACAGAGGAATGGTCTGAATATCTGGAGCTAATATCCTGTTAAAACTAAGTTTTACACTACCATCAGAGTACTGTACAACTTGTTGTAAATCGGTGTTAGGTTCTGGAAGAGCTGGGGATTGCTCTTCAGGTTCAGCTGCTCCCTCGAGGAACCAATCATCAGGAAGACTGACGTCATTCCATTGTATTGGTCTAGGGATTCTTATGTTAGACCTAGAAAGGTCGGTTTGGAGGAGGAGAGTTTCTCCTTTCTTGCTATGTTGTATGTTTTTGTATTAAAAGCAGACATCATGGCTTTGTAGTGGACTTTATAAATCAAAGCTACTGGTATAGAACCATCGAACATTTTGTAATTATGAGTTTTGATTTGCAAAAGCAAGGAGGATAAGATATTTTTATCACTTAAAGAGACACTGAAATTTGGATAACAATCGAACGAGACTGGACCCATGCATAAGCTTGACTCTATTGTTCCTAATAAGGAATCATTAAAGTCTTTGAATCGGCCATCTCTGAGAGCCACAAGAACTGGAGAATTCAATCCTTCTTTTGTAAGAGGTTTTAAACCTACTTGAACCAATCCTATATGGATGTAACGATATCCCTTTTCAACATGTTTTTGCAAGGTTTTAGCTGAAAACAATTTTATAGTATCAATAGGCTTTGTTAAATGTATATCACGTTCTTGGGTTTTGATAATATAATCTGTTTTAAAAATGTTATATCTAATCATTTTGTAAATTTGGTCTTTATTGACTCTGGTATTTCCCAATTGTCAATACTTTGTTCAAGATTTTCTATAGTAAAGGTTTCATTTTTTACTAGCTTATTGGCTTTACTACTACTACCATGAGAAGAGGATGAGGTTCCTCTGCTCCAAATAGAACTCATGAATCTGGTTAAAAAACTTAGACCAGGGTTAACACTTGGTACAAGCCCTATAATCTACCTGCCATAGAGAAGGTGTAGCCCTATGGTCTGACCGCCACTTTTGGGACTTACTGCCTCTACAAACCTTAAAAATAGCCGAAATAAAAGGACTGGAGCAAGAGTTAAGAATGGAAAGTACTATAACCAGAAAGATAAAGTTTTATAAGGAACAAAAATACTACAACCCCTTGGCTCTGTTACTTTCGAGAAATATATATAAATGTATATATATATATATATATATATATGTACATATGTATATATATATATATATATATATATATATACATATGTATATATATATGTACATATGTATATATGTATGTACATATGTATATACGTATATGTACATATGTATATACGTATATGTACATATGTATATACGTATATGTACATATGTATATACGTATATGTACATATGTATATATGTATATGTACATATGTATATATATATATGTGTACATATGTATATATATATGTGTACATATGTATACATATATGTACATATATATATACATATATGTACATATATATATACATATATGTACATATATATATACATATATGTACATATATATATACATATATGTACATATATATATACATATGTACATATATATATATATGTATATATATGTACATATATATATACATATGTACATATATATATATATATATGTACATATATATATATATATATATATATACATATATATATATATATATATATATATATGTATGTATGTATATCTATGTATATATATGTATATATATGTATATGTATATGTATATGTATGTATATATATATGTAATACTCCGTATTTTTTATTAAGTTATTAGTTATAATTTTTAAAAAGATTTTATATACTAAAAAGGCTTTTCATTAATTATAAAGGTTTTAGATAGGCTTTTATATTAGATTATGGGGTTTTCAAATATTCTCTAGCCAAATTAAATATTGGGCCTAAGTTCACAAATCTAATCCAAGTAATTGGTTAATAAAATTAAAAATATTAAAAAATAAAATTCAAAAAGGATTTACAAAAGATTTATAAAAAAAATAAAAAAATCTTTAAAACCATGAAGGTGCAAACTCATACCAGTGAGTTTGTATCCAAATTGGTTACTTTGTTTCTTTTTATCTTTTGGTTAATTAGCATCTAGACTATTTATCTTATGGAATATTCCTCTATTCTAGCTATATGATCATAAAGAAATAGTGTATCCTAGCTAAAATTAATTATCTTTTCTCAAAAACCCATCTTTTAGTTTTCTAACTCTAATACGACTCTACCTATCCAACTAGTATAAATAGGGGTCTCCATCCATCATATTTTTCACACTAAATTTGAGAAATAAATCTCTTTTCTCAAGTTCAAACTCTCTCTCTCTCTTTTAGCCTACCTTTCTCTTCCTCTTTAGTAATTATTATTATTCAAGGTGCGTGTATTTGTAGATCTTTAAATATTGTTCTGCATATGTAGTATCATGTTTTATAGTTATTTCTTTTACATGTTTTATGTCTCTTATTATAAACTTTATGAGTTTTATTATGAATATTGTGAGTTTTCATGATTATGCTAAACTTATAAATTAATAATTAGTCTAAGATTAAAAAAAATAATTGATCGTCAACCTATGCTGAAATCACACTTGTTCGTGTTTAGAGTAGTAGGCGTAAAGATAAGTTGCTGCAAGTCTAATACTAATGTTACGATTGACCTTCAAAACACAAGCCATGAGTTTTGTATTACTAGCTTGAAAAGTTACGGCACAATCAATTTAGTATTGGTGTTAAAATTCAACATGCGTACTGTTATTAGTGTGTTTGCCATACAACACTAGTGCTAAGTTTCTTAGCTTATTATTATTGATGTTGTATTTTTACTATTAGTCATAATGTTATAATTAATCATTTCAAGATAAATTATTCATGCCTTATATGGCTATATTTTATAAGAAGTATTATTCTTTAAAAGTTCAAAGGATTCTTATTAGTTATATGACCTTTTATGATCACGATCATAAAGAAGTCACGGCTTGTTATTTTCTAACAAGAACGGTAGTTATTATATTATTTTACCCATGTATTTTTTGTATAAGTCATGTGGACAAGGTAGTTCCCCTCGTAATAGACTCAGTAAGGAATACTAAACATGGGGGGTGCGCACACTTTAGGAAAGGTACCTAGGCAAGGAAAAGGAGTTTTATAAAGTTATATACTTTAAATTATACAAGTTATTACAAGTATCCAAGGAAGGTTTATATGAATATTTTGAATGTTTAATAAAGTATTTAAATTTCCGCATATACATGTACTCAGTATTTTTTCTGTAATACTCCGTATTTTTAGTAAGTTGTTAGTTAAATTTTTTTAAAAGGTTTTATATACTTAAAAAAGCTTTTTATCAATTATTAAGGTTTTGAATAGCCTTTTATATTAAATTATGGGTTTTTCAAATAGACTCTAGCCCAAATTAAGTATTGGGCCTAAGTTCATAAATCTAATCCAAGTAATTGGTTAATAAAATTAAAAATACTTTAAAAAGGGAAAAATTCAAAAAGGAATTACAAAAGATTTACAAAAAGAAAAGAAAAAAAATAAAAAATCTTTAAAACCGATTCGGTGCAAACTCACGCCAGTGAGTTTATATCCAAATTGGTTACTTTGTTTTTATTTTATTTTATTTTATCTTTTGGTTAATTAGCATCTAGACTATTTGTCTTATGGAATATTCCTCTATTTTAGCTATATGATCATAAAAAGATAGTGTATCCTACCTCAAATTAATTATCTTTTCTCAAAAATCTATCTTTTAGTTTCCTAATCCTTTTCCGATTCTACTTTTCCAACTAGTATAAATAGGGGTCTCTACCCATCATATTCTTCACACCAAATTTGAGAAATAAATCTCATTTCTCAAGTTTAAATTCTCTCTCCCTCTTAGCGTACCTTTTCTCTTCTCGCTAGTAGTTATTATTATTCAAGGTGCGTGCATATGTAGATCTGTAAATATTATTCTGCATACGTAGTTACATGTTTCTAGGATTGTTATTTTGGATTGATCGATCTACATGTTTTTATGTGTTTAGCATGAACAACATGAATTTTATGATTTTATCTATGCCGCATAAGAATTGTCAGCATCATTGTAGCCTACCGAATTCATTGCGTCAAGTATTTATATTTCAAAATTTCATGCTCCTTATAAACTATGGCGTCCAAATTCAATGACAAATTCCCTAAGTGTTTAGTGATTTCATAACTAAAGTAGTATGTTGACAAAGTGGCAGAACAAAGAATATGAGTGCTCCTGTTTTGGTAATGTTAATCAGTAAGCTACTACCTATTTGTAGGGGTGTAAGTAGATTGGACTAGATTGGACTTTGCCGAATCCAAATACAGTCCAAAGTTTTTTGGACTCAAGAAATTGAGTCCAAGTACGATCCAAATATCTTTTGAGTTCAGTCCAATCCAGTCCGATAAATTTTTCTTGAGTCCGAATCCAGTCCAGTCCGATTATTATATTTTTTTGCCGATTTAGATTCAATGATTCACAACGTTTTTTGAGATGCTTGAGCATTTGACATCTGATTCAATTATCAATATCCACAAATTAGATTGAAAGCTTAAATTAAAGTAAAATACTATGAATAAAAAGTTGGATTAGATGCTTACCTTGATCTAAGTTGAGAGGAAGCAGAGAGACTAAGAATTAATCTGAGGGAGAAATAGAGAATGCGAGAGTCAAGACAGCGAGGTAGAAAGAAAATGAAGAGTAAGAGGAAGTGAGTAGTAAGGACTGAGGAGTGAAGTGAGATAGAATTAGTCGGCTACTAGCCTACTATTGCAGTACTGCTAGTATAATTTACTTATTTAACAAATGCAGCTAAGTGCAATAGTCTGGCGCCAAGTAAAATTGTTCGGCGCCAGTTGAAATATTTAGAGAGGGAAGGTTGAAAACTCCAAAATTTCAAAAATAGTATCAGCTTTTTTTAATATATACAATTATACATTATATATGTATTAAATATATATTATATATAAAAATATTTTTGGACTGGACTGTACTTATTGGACTCCAAAGGGATGAGTCCAAATCCAGTCCAAAAATATTTGGACTCGAAAATTTGAGTCCGAGTCCAGTCCGAAAAAATTTCAGTCCAGTCCAGTCTGACAAGTTTGGACTGGACTGGACTGGCCTCTAGACTTTTCAAAGTCCGCTTACACCCCTACCTATTTGACATATATTAACAAATTCGTGGTTTTCATTGTTGTGATTGTCGTGATTAAAACATAATTATGTCCAAGGTTATTTTTATGAACAAGTTATTTATATTATGCCTTTGTATGGCTAAGTTTATAAGTATTATGATTTTAGAAAGAAAAAAAAGGATTATTTTCAAAGGAATTTTATTAGTTATATGATCTTTTATGATCACGGCTTGTTATTTATTAGCAAGAACGGTAGCTATTATATTATTTACCTGTGTACTTTTTGTATGAGTCATGTGGACAAGGTAGTTCCCCTCGTAATAGACTTAGTAAGGAATACTAAACTTGGGGGTGTGCACACTTTAGGAAAGGTACCTAGGCAAGGAAAAAGGAGTTTTATTAAAGTTATACTTCCTCCGTTCCATAATAAGTGAAATACTTACTATTTTAGAACGTTTCAAAATAAGTGAAACATACCTTAAATGGAAAAAAGAAAGTTATAAAATGACAAGAATACCCATCACAAACTAGTGTGGTTTGCTTTTCTCTCTCCTCCTTTTGATAATAGAAAGGGTA